>NW_009926933.1:123210-129220 GCF_000696875.1 Nestor notabilis | reverse complement strand
GGGAAAAACCAGCTTTGGATAGAACCAGAGATGTCAGAGTCGTCAGTTCAAAGTTGCTCTTGGAGTTTATCTCTAAGTGTTTTGTCAGTTGGGTAGGCACTTGCTTTTCTCACAAGCCATTTAACATTAGGATCGTGCCTCCTTCATTTGTCTTCTTGAAATATTGAGGGCACATTGCTCTTCATGTACCTGACAGTCAGCCAGGAACGTCTGCACTCTGCCTGCAAACTGCTGTCCCCCATCAGCTCATTTTAGCTGCAAATACAAACACTCAGTCGTCATCCCATGAAATCTTTAAAAACTACCTGAGAAACTTCGATGAACTTTTTGTTTAAAGGCAGTTTTTCTACTATAGTAAATATATTCAATATTTTGATGCTTCTTCCTTCTATTAAGCAAAACTGTCAGACATGACTGCCAAGAAACAATGATCCAGGACTTCTTTTCTCCATACAAACCCATTGAGTCTGGACTAGAAGTCTCCATGCTGCTGGTGACAATGTCTTCATTAGCCATACAGAATGACTTTTTTTGTAACTCCACCCTAACACTGAATTGCTTTTGCTCCACAACTTACTTTTTTGCTCCAAACCACAATACTTTTAATTACAAAATTTAGAACTTGCTAAAGGAAAGCAGAACATTACAAAATGAAAACTTTTTGGGTAGAAACTCTGATGATTGTAGTTGTAACAGAGCTTTTTAATGTCACAACGGGGTAGAAGTCAATGATAAGTACATAGGGTACCTTGACTACAATAGATATAAAGAGATAGAAAATTGTAAATACCCAGAAGTGAAAGCAAAGAGCTTGCTAGGGAGATGCTGAATTATGCAGAATTGAAACACAGATAGTAGGTATAATCTCAAATCTATCAGCTTTGACAGTATCTTTTTAAATGACTCCTTAAAAATGTTAATTGCACATCATAGGCACTTCAGCAATGACATTTCTGCCACTGAATGTCATGGGGACATTTTTCCTTTTATTATCCTTGAGCA
This sequence comes from Nestor notabilis, assembly GCF_000696875.1. Classification (NCBI taxonomy): domain Eukaryota; kingdom Metazoa; phylum Chordata; class Aves; order Psittaciformes; family Psittacidae; genus Nestor; species Nestor notabilis. Next base: position 128,218 of record NW_009926933.1, on the reverse strand, counting down.
GGAGAAGTGAACTACCTGAGCTAGCCACCAAATAACTGTATCATGAAATGTAATGGACCTACCTCCAATATTTATGTTGGTTCTGCTTTTAATAAGGTTCTTTTTTAAGATTACAATGAGGGAGAGCTGTGGATGGTATTAGGAAGGCAGTGTTGTTAAGCTTTGCTTTATGAACTGTATAATAAGGGTTTGTCCATCAGACTTCCAGAACTACAGATGCTGAAAACCCTGGGGCCCTTGATATCTGTGAATTTGAATAAGAGCTGGGTTTCTAACTGCAGACTGAACATGTTGGTGATGGTTTTGTCTAATTTCTGCAGGATATTCACTAGCAGCAGCTCGCTCCATCATACAGTTTTGTTTTAAACACACAAAAAGAAGGGGAAGGGAAAACAGACAGGGAAGAAGAAGGGAAAGGGAAAGTGGAATGAAACATCCCAGCCACCACTGCTTGCATTTGAGGATTTTCTACTGTGAACTCAAAATAGAGATTCTTTGCCTAAGATGGCTCTGCAGCTCACTCTCTCTTTACTCTTCTTCAGAGAGAAGATCAAAATTCCTTTTTTATTGCTGTCTAATCTATATTGCCTCTACCTTACTTTATGAAACTTCCCTCCTTACGATGGGGTATTTGGATGTTACTCACTGTCAGATGTGCCAGCTTACTGTTTACTCCATCTCAGTGGAGTTTTTTGATTGAAGTCGGTGTGCATCTTATCCTACTCTTTTCTGGCTTTGGGTTGGGTTTATTTTTCATATCTTCTGAGGACGGATTTGGTAAACTGCATTATGTGCATTGAGGGATATTAAATGTGTGTCCTTCCTGGATATTTAAACTTCCTTGTTTTTCTTATGGCCACTGTGTAAAGGCCAGCCTGATGATGCCAGAAGAGTGAGTTGGGGGATGAAGGGTTTAATGTGAGCAACACTTTCTAAACACCCCCTGCCCTCCTGTCCTTCACACTTTTCAATGCAGAGCCTTCATTTTATAGTGCTTGTCACAGTTTTACACTATAAACCTTCAACGCACTGCAGCAAAGCTATGCCAAGAGATGCTAAAATGTGCCTTTGCAAGTTTGACCTTGCAAGATCATACTGAATAGTTACAGTTTACAGAGACTGTGAAGGAACAAAACGCTGTAACTCAGCATTGTGATGATAACTTTGGGGCGTATGTGTTTAGGGTGGACCAGCCTTCACAATTACCCAGAGCAGTGTCCTAAAGCGTACGTATACCTGAAGATAAATAACCAGTAGATTTGAATTAGACTACTATAGCTGACTGTGCTCTCCTGTCACTTTTCACCTATGTCATTCCCATTTACATGGCGTTTCAGCTGAGCTCGATATTTATCCTACTGTTACTGTTTATACTATCTTTTCCTTAGACTAGATTGGGTTTCTGCTTTACCCTAATTGTATTTTACCTTAGCATAGTAAAGACCATGTGAGCAGCATACAACATTAAAGAGAATTTACAAGGAAAGAGTAGGGTTAAAAGAGTGTATCGTATGTTCTACAAATACTAATAAGGGCAATAATACGGTCTGAGACAGGAGATATGACTTGAGACTGGGGAAAAGGAGTATAGTCCTGCTGCAGACTGCTCCTTAGTGAAGCTTGCAAAAATATATTGACTTTCTGGAAATAAAACTACTTTCCCACCTCCCCCAGGCTGATATTCTCTCGCTCTAGATTGTATACAGTTCTCTTCAATTCTCTGCAGCTTCTAGTCTGAGGGACTCCACACAAACTGAGTTTGCTCTGTGATGAAATTGCAGCTGTTGAGCTTATTTCTCAAAGGATGCAGCTCATTTCAAGGTCTCTTACTCTCTATTCAGGCAGCTTCACAGGTACCTAGAAAAGCTCTTCAGCTAAACTGAAGGTCTCTTCAGATAGTAGCCACCAGCCAGTTTGCTTCTGATCTGAAAAATCCCTTTACCTGCTTTGTGCACTTGAACTCAAAAAGCTGCAATCATGTCCAAATGGAATGTAGGGGAGAGCATGGGGCTCTCACCCACAAGCTTGACTTTTCGTTGCCCCATGGACTTTGTTCATGGCCAGCAAGTTTGAAAAACTACTTTAGTTCACCTTTGGGTTGTTTCATTCGTCATATTATTAAACGCTTACTTATACGTTGGGGTTTTTTCCCTTTATTGTGCCATCAAACGTGTGCTTTCTTTCCATCCATTGCCTCTATGAACTACAGATATTTCATCAGCTTTACATGCCTGGTGAGTGGTTAACTTGGTAGGTATATCACGCATCTGATTTACATACGCAGTAAATACATATACATAAACGTGATTTGTCTTGCCACCTGATTCATAATGCAGTTTCATCTTCAGTTTGTTTCAACACAGGTGCAAATGCCTGATACACTTAGCTCTACATGAGCAATACCTGGAGGGACGTTACGCATACCAATCTGCAGCGAGGCTGTATCCCTTCCTTTGATCAATGTGTCATTTGAGGGCATAACAGACCACAAATGCCTGGCACAATCCAGTATTAGTTACCAGTTATTACAGATATCAACTGGTCATGTCAACAGCTACTGACACCTCTTCCCTGGAAGGGGTAGCCTGTTTGGGGCTACTGCAGTAACCAGACCCAGAAGGCTGAGTCTGTCCAACTCATAAATGGATTTAGCAAATGGAGTGCCTTGTTCTGTATCAATTCCAGGGGTACTGTTGTTCACAAATGGAATAAAACATCCATGCCAGATATTTGTAATCAGGAAATCTGTTACATAGGCTGTTTTTAAAAAGGTGTTCTCCTGACTCTGAATGTTTGTTTCACTGGCTGCTCCCAAACTATTAAAGGAAGCAATTAATAGAGAATGATAGAACATGCTTTTGTGTATTTGATCTCCTCCTGCTGCTTTTAGCAGGCTGAAAGAGCCATATAATCTAATGTTGATAAGGGGAATGATTCTGACTTTCTTTCTCCATTTGAAAGTACTGGGTTTGGAGTGAATCTCTCTGAAAATCTCTGGTCAGAGTCTCCTTTCCAGTGATGTCCCCTGGAAGATTTTCAGTGCTTACACATTTGCTGTCTCCAAAAGAGGAAAATAGTGCTTACTTACTGTGATTCTGGAGAGATTCCAGCACTGAATGAATACTAAGTAGAAAATGTCCTTCTCAGAGGCAGGAAGAGATGATGAATCACTATGAAAACTTATTTCTTGACCAATCTGCCAATGTATTTTGTTATCTGAAATTATAATGAAGACATTAGCAGACTAATATCTTGTGCAAACTGAATGGAAAATGAAATAAAGGTGGGAGATGATGATAGCTCAGTACTGGGATTTGCACGTAGCCTTTCTATGATGGCACCAGTCTGAAGCAGAGGGTCGCACGCCTGCTTCCTTTGGGAAAAGGGAAAAATCAATTTCCTCTACCTTGTGCCTGGATGTGATGTAGTATCAGAGAAGACTAATGAGCCTGCTACCCTGACTGCAGCATTTATTGGTGATTAGTGACTCCAAAAAAATGCTCTGAATAAAATGAAGAAATTGGTGAGTTATTGTAATCCCCAGTCAGGTCTCCCTCCTCTAGGGACTATCTCATTCAGCTTTCAGCCTGTCCAAGGGAGGAGCATTTCTGTTTTTCTGTACTCTAATTAACAACATGACTTTTGCTATTTGGTCTAGGATGGCACCGAGGTTAGCATCCGTGAGCAAGGCTTGTACAGAGAGGTCAGGCACCACATACTCTTTAATGTTGGTTATGGGGTTTTTTTGAGACTAGAAGAAAAAATTGTTATTGACCTTGTTCAACTGGGAAATAAAGGCACAGAAAGATCAGGCTCTCTCTACCTTACACCATCCAGACAGTGCACCTTTTGTCAGCTAAGAACTTCCCGCACAAGTGGGAGCTCTCAGCATAGTGCAGCAGTTGAACCATGAGTGGTCTTCTGACTCTTTCCTACATGGCATGTGGTTGAGCTCAGCAACCAACATGATAAAGGTACCATATTCAGGTGCCTAAAGTAGCAGACAGGCCCCAGAGCTTTTTTTTAAGGCTCCATGATATCTAATTCCTATTGATTTTATTTTAGCTGTAAGGATCTGTATCTTCATGTCTTGCCTGAGGTCATTAAAGGATGCTATGGAAGAGCTGGGAAGTGAAATGAGATTTCCTGTCTCAGTCCAATGCCTTAATCAAAAAGCTATGTTTTATATCACAGCTTATGGCAAGAAAGCTAGGAAACCTTATTAACTAATCTAACTCTCATCTGGACTGTATGAAGAAATCAAATGCAGCATTATATCATCCTTTTGAAGATATATATATATGTATATTATGTTGCTCAAGAGTTTGCTAAGTTGTACCTTGAATATTTTCCTTTGAAGACCTTCATAATACTTTCAATGTGGTAGTTTTTCATGAAATTATGTCCTCTCTATCTGTTAATTCCTCAAATAGATCATCCTTTTCTTTCTCCTCTGCTGGTTTTTATGGTTGAAAGATGAAAGGTAGGCTAATACTGTAAAATAAGAAATTTAAAGTGCATTTTGTCTCCGGTAGTTGGCATTCTTCTTTAATTACTACATCCTTTCCACAGGTTTCCAACGAGATTAACTTTGTAACAGCTCTTATGAAAGACCTGCTGAAAGAAATTTATATTAAGCATTTGTATTCCATTTGATCAAGTGTTTCAGAAGAAAAATGGATGGTTTAAGGTCTCAGTGGTGGATATTACAGCTTTTAGCTCATAGGTAACAGATTCAAAGCCACCTGGGTTGCTAATGACCGCCCATTGGTAGTCATAGTCATTGAGCGCTGACTATGTAAGTTAATGGATGTAAAGAGCTGCCCACATAATTCCATCATTTTCACAGTTATCATCAGTCACACTTTCCAGATCAGGTTCTAATTTCTTGCATTTTGTTAATTTTTCTTAAATTGCTGTGATTCATCCCGATCCAAGAGTGCGTCCTTTGAAGATATTCCAGTTATCAAATGTGATTAGGAAAAGGTGCAGGAGGACCAAGAAGTTG
>NW_009926933.1:22732-123179 GCF_000696875.1 Nestor notabilis | reverse complement strand
GCAGGAATAGAGGAACATATGCCCCGTACCCCATTACAATCTTTTCCAAGATGGGAAGAGGCATCTAAGTGGGCTGAAGTACGGATTTCTCTGGGGTTCATTGTGACCATTGGATTTTGATGAGACTTTGGCTCTGTACATGGTAGTAACATACATCAAGACATTAATTTGAGTGAAGAATAAGATGTGCAGTGTAACTGAGGGGTAATGGGGTTTGTCCTCTTTTCAATATTTTATGTCATTTAGTAAGTGCTGATCTTGCATTAAGATGTCACTGTCAAACTGGAAAGCATTAAAGAGGAAAAGAGTTGCTAAATTTCCAGCAGGTCAAAGTGTTCTTGGATCCCTAGGCACTTCCAGTAAAAATCTGTTGGAATAAAGGATGGCTAAAAAATGTTTTTAATCTAGGCTTTTTAAGATTTCTCTTTTGAGAGCCACTGCAATAAATCGAAATTATTGATTTAGCCTGTAGCAGTCCTAAGATTCACTCATTTAAGAGTCGAAACTGCTCTATTACTCAGAGCAATAACCCAACACTCTGAAATCTCTCATCAGAGACTCGTGGTCCGCACGTGTAGACGGGCATTCAACAAAGATTTCCATTTGTTTATGGATCTTGCATCAGCTGAGATCCGTGCACTGCTTTTGTTAGTAATTATCTGCCTTCCCCTCCATTGCACCCTGCGAAAGCCTTTGCAGCACTGGGCCTGTGGTTCATTGTTCTGGGATCAGGTGAGCCCTGGCCATGTGTGGCCAGCACAAGCCTTTCAGCATTGACAGGTTTAACATCATTCCACCTCTTACTAGACCTCTGCAGAGAAACAGAATCTATTTTGCATTCTAGCATCTGTAGTATTACCCACATTATGCGTCTATGTGTGGGTTGTGTGTCCATAATACCACATTTTAAATCCTTTATGTTGAAGAGAGATTTAAGTACAGCTTTTGATATAGCCAGTCCTGGGTACCCATATAAGAAAAATCTCCTTCCAAGGGTAAATATTTCTCAAGGCACTGAACGTTTGAATGTTCCATAAGTAGTTGCAAAGGAATGCTTAATATCATACTCAAAAATATTCCAAAATCAAAAATCCTGGTTAAATTAACAGTAGGTGATATCAAAAGCATGTGTTCTGTCCATAGAGTTGGCAACAGCTGGTGAGTTCCATGGCAGTTGCTCCCTTTGTCACTTTTGTTTTGCCTTTTATGCATTTTTTATTATCTTTTCATTAACAGAACATTTCTGTTCCACCTTCTTTTTCTAAAACTGCTCCTCAGAAGCATTCACACAGCTCTGCAGCACTGTTCCTCCTCGTTCTCCTGGGGTAGTAATTTACTGCTAGCCTACGCCAGTAGCAAATTACTAACTCCATCACTAACTTGCTGGGTCAGCCGCTGTAACCAGTAAGTAGCTCCTAATCATTGCCCATCTGCTCCAGCAAAGGAGTAACAATGAGTTCAGTGCTTCTCACTTACGTCTGTGTGCTCAGACCCAGAGCCAGAGTGGCTGTTTAGCAGATCAAAGGGAGTCCTTACTCCCTTGTGCAAGCACATGGTCCAATCTAGCCCTGAATGATTAGCTTATTTATAAATTAAAATAAATCCAAGGAGTGAACTGGCTATGAGGAACTCTCAATCCAATCAAATTAGACTCATATATGCACCCCAGAGCAATTCCTTAGAAACCCTGCCTTCATGAAGCTTCATTTGTAATCACTACGTGCTGTGTACTTTAGAAAAGTTTGATAATTACTTGCTGTTCCAGCAGCTGAGCAGTTCTAAATGTTAGATATTAAGGAATTGCTGTTTCAGTCAGTGAACAAGCTCTGAACATTAAATGTGCTTCATGAGAAGTTTTTTTCTCAGCCATTACACATCTCTGAAGGCATATTTTTTTTCAAGTGGATGCTTTCCCAGCTGTTGATCATCCTCTGTTTCTTCTGTATGAAGAGAGAAGGAGGAAACTGATGATAGTGTGACATTGTATAAAGGCTTTATTACTATGGAGGGAGATGGGTGCATTACTCTCAAATACAGGCACTAAAATAATCATGCAGGTGATCCTGAAAAAATACCAATAAAACCTTTCTCTTATACCATGCAGAGTTTTGAACATTTTTGTATCACTTATTTTACAGAAGAAATATTTTAGCCATGTTATACAGAATTCTGTAAAAGAATTTTGGTACCATTTTTTATCTCTCCAGCACTACAGCTTGATACGCTGGGAAGAAGCAGCCTATCTTTGTCATGGGCCAAAAGGATACTTGGCTGAAAGAGCTCAGTGAGTGGTACCAAGCACTCGGTGAGAACTGGAAATCCAAATTAAGCAGGTGTTTAGAAGCCGTGTTGTGAAAGGCAATAAAAGTGATTTCTTTCACAGAATAGCTCATCAAAATATGCCTCATGTGCAGAACGATGTTGGAATTTAAGGTGGATACACTGAGGCCCATTTAAAACTAGAATCAAGTGCTGTGGTTCCTATTTCCATCAACACCAGAATGATGGTCTAGTGGTTAAGAAGAGGTTTGGAAAAACACAGATCAGTTCCTTACTCTGTTCCAGTCTTCCATATGACCTCATGTGTGTCACATTGCCTCTCCTTCAGCCCCCATGCGCAAAATTGAGATAGCTATGTCTACAGTGGAATGGAGAAGAGATTTAGGAGTGGATGACCCTCAAGCCTCATTGCAACAGATGGTATATAAATAGAGCATGGACACTAAGTCCCTCATTTTAGTCTGAGAAGATCACATGGTGGCAGATGTAACTGTCAGTGGTGGAAGAGTGATTCTGATAATTGTGCATTTGGGAGGAAGGAAGTCAGTTTATGTCAGACTTGTTTATGGGGGAGTTTAGTGCTTCTTAAGATGCAGGCTGTTGTTTGTGTCTCCAGTGAAGATAATATTGCTGAGTGCAACTGAGGCAATAGCAGTTAAGTGTGGTTTGTATTGCAGTTGTGCAGTTTGCCATGAAGTTCTCCAAATGTGTATGTGTGTGTGTAATAGATGAAAAAATGTTGACATTTTCTTCAATTGCTAAAATCAAAGTCTCACAGTTAAGTGTGCTGTGAAATGCATCACACAAACAGGATGCCCAGAGATTTTGTTCTGGGTATTTCCCCTGGGTAGCTCAAAGCCAGGCTCAAGTGTGTGCTGAAGGTAAACAGCATGGACAATTCATGAGCTGACCACCAGGCAACTCTTAGAAATTGTCTGAAGGACCAGGGAAAATTAGGTGTGAATCGAGAGCTGGGATCCAGAAGGGAGTGATCAGTCCTCACCTAAGTCAGAGCATCAGGAATCAGTAGGCTGCCTGGAAATGAGCCTCAGCTTCCCACTTAGAGCTCTGATCCTGCCAGGAGAGTTGTGGGGTCTCTGTTGTAAAGCTGCACATTTCACATCTGCTCAGAGGCTATGTAGAGAAGTGTAGACTTCTTGATCAGGAAAACTTGCCTGACATACAGTCTCTCTTAGAACAGCTTTGATGTGTGCAAAAATGTATTCTCTATTTAGCGTAAGTGAAAGCACTGAGATAGTCAATCACATGTAAAAACTTTCTCTCTGTCAGTTACTAAGCATCGAATCTAGAAATGGTGAAAATAATGGCATTTCAGGTGTCATTAATCTGAGGCATAATGGTGCCTTTAACAGCTAAATGAACACTGGAGCTCAGGTGATTCAGGTATCTTTGCATATAATCATGCTTTCAAATAAATTGCAAAGTTCAATCCAGTATGTATTCATTTTGAGATGTCCCAGAAGTGTGTAAACTACAGTTAGCACGGTTGCCTTATATTTACAAGCTCTAAGATTTATTTAGTAGGAACTCTTCAAATGGGAATAGGCTGGTCTTGAGTTATGAATTGCTAAACCCATCCATCTATCAAACCAGTACACAAAATCACTCTTTAAATGCATGGAGGAAGTATACCACTCTTGCAGATGTGTTCCTATGTCTCTTTTTTTGACACAGCAAGAAAACAGCAAGGAAATAAGTTTAAAGCATCAGGCTTTTCAGAGCAAGCCATCCAAATGAAAACCCATAATCAAAATAATAATTATCAGGGGAACGCATTTGCTTTCAAAGTAATCATGCAAAGTAAAGCATAGAATATGTCTTAAGTAATAAAAAATGGTGATTTCTGTTCAGAGGTAAAAAGAAAGTCTAGCACTTGAGGATATAAGTGCTTTGTACATGATCAGTTCTTGATGGATTTTCTCAGAAATAGGCCTTTGTGTATTGTACATAAAAAAAGAGGGAAAATTGAAGCTGTTACATGATGAATGCATCCAAAGGTGTCATGAAGCTGGGATTGGATTACTGAAGCTAGGAAGATGCCTGTCTTTCTCTTCATTTTAAAATTACTATGGTGTAGAGTTAGGTTGAAGTAATATTCTGTGAAATAGTAAGACTTTCTACACTGTGGAAGGACTTTTGGAAAGTTCCAGAAAAGTCAATGTCTAATTCCTGATGCAAAAGATTTGTTGGGTTTTATGTTTGGGGTTTTTTTAATTAGACTGGCAGATAGTCTGGCCAATTTCTTCCATATATTCTTTTTATTTCTGATACAGTTAAAGAAATTTCAACATGTCTTTTCATATTTGTTATTCAAATTATCTTATGCTTCCTGACTTCATAGTATATTTTACCTGCCATAGCTTTGTTCTTTCTAGTTGGTCTCAGCTGTCTGGGTTTCTAAATCCCAGAGCTTACCTCTAAGTTTAGACTAATCTTGTCATTTTGCCATTTAATCATGTTAATATTTTTAGCAGTTTCCATGCAGTAATATGAGCTTCAGTTACACTGAGTTTCATTGCTAAGGCTTTATATGATTTTGATAGTGGACATGTACAATGAATCTTGGTTTTCTTTTTGGCTGCACTAATTCTGGGCTCTTCAGTCTTCATGAGCTGCACTGGACTTTGGTTGATTTGGGTCAAATCCACCTTGCAGTTGGGTTGACTCATACTTGCAAAATCTTAAAAAACATGTAATGGAATAAGTATATTTTGCTTTCATCTGATACAATATCCTGGATTTTATCCCTCCACATAGTGTTCATAGTAAGAGCAGCTGACTCATTTTGAATAATTCCAGTTTGTATGTTCTGAAGAAGTTGTAGATTGGAAAAGGCCTTGTGTTATATCTGCATATAAATAGCTGCATTTTCCAGTAGCTAATATGATTCACTTCATTTGCCTTCTTCAGTGAAAGTAATAGCTCTTCCCTTTCCCTGTTTTCCTCTTTTCAGAAGTAACAGTTTATTCAATGAGGTCGTGCAGATGAACTTTGAAATAGCCAGTTTCAGCAGCCTTTCTGGAACGCAGCCCATCACCTGGCAGGTGGAATACCCTCGGAAGGGGACAACAGACATAACCTTGTCTGAAATCTTCATCTGCCAGAAGGATCTTGTTGGAATTGTTCCACTGGCAATGGTAAGAAACTGTTTCAGCATGTTGCTCCATCCGATCTGTATGTGGTCTGAGAAAACATATACCAGGCCTCAGAGAGACTGCAAAGGGGTACTGTCTCCCCTGCCTCCCCATTTTATAGCTGTAAAAGACTGCTTGCTAAAATCATGCCCCCATTTAATGGTCTGTACACATCACATAATTTCAGTTCTTATAAACTTACCACGGGGGAAAGGGATGCTGCCACTTTAAAAATCTCTTTCAGACTTTTAAATCCTGAATTTCTGACGTCCCTGGTTCCCTCCAGGCCATGAGCTGGTAACAAAAAGTCAAGTAGATTTACCTTCCCATTTCTAATTGACATTACATGGCTTGAACTTGCAAGCTGTAGAAAACTTTATAGGGCCTGGAGCACCTTCTGCTAAAGCCTAAGATGCTTGATCCTTAGTAGGCTGAGGCTGTTACCAATTTTGCCGGCAGTTTCCCTAATAGTGTAAGAATCTGTGGCTTTAAGGAAAACAGAAAATAATTATAGCCTCAATAATATATTTAAGAAAAATGTAGTATAGACTTTCATATGGAAAAATACCTTGGGTTAGATATGTGCTCTGCTCAGTGTTGTAGCACCAGTTGTGAGTGACCTACCTCCCTGTGAAATTGTACCTGTTGCCTGTCTTTACAAGGTGATTTTTGGAAGCAGTGTCATCTTTTCCTCCTCTGGCCCAGTGAAGATGCAGTTACTCTGCAAAGCAAGGCTGGGACAGTGGGAGCACTGAGACTCAGCATTTAGGGCCCCCTCCTATGAGTGAACAACCTAGGATTATATTCCTGTTCCGAGTCAAGCAAACAAGAAATTTCACTGGAGTCTCCAACATCTCAGGTGCGCTGTTAGGGAGGCATTTTATTTTCTGTGGGATTTAGGTACATGTGGAGAACTTTTTCCATGCTCACAGGTGAAATACGCACTGAGCATTTACTTTGGAAGTCCTGCCAAAGCTCAGGAAAGGAAGAAGTGCAAAATCTGCCTGTAACAGCACCAAGTGGCAATTAATAGAGGAACTGCACATGGAATCATTAGTCAGTGTTAGAGCTCAGGATCTGGAAGAGGAGTTAAACATGTCTCGCTTGTGAATTTTGCCTCTGCTGTGCATAATCTTGGTGGGGACATTCTGGCAGTCTTTCCCTTGCACAGTGTTCAGTGGTTTGCAGCAGATAATTAGATGAATATCATTTCCTGGAAGTCCTAGTCTCAATATATTCTTTCCCTTTGAAGAGTAAAACTGCTGCTCATATCAAATGAGATCATGCCCAGCAATTTCCTGATCCGAAGTCTGTTAAGTCAGCAGAAAGCCTGTGCTACGTTGTAGATCTGAGAGGGAAATAATTGTCTTCATTACCTGTGGAGTTCAACAGGGAATACGTATTTGAGCATCTGTCCTCTATAGACTTGAGAACATATGTAAGGAAGGCTTTTCTGGTCAGATGTTGTTTTGAGATAGGTGCCTTCCAGTACCAAATGATAGACTCCTGTCTACTGGCAGACTTAACATCTTCTTCTCTGTATTCCATAGCTGAGGGAATCAAGATTATTTACTTTTCTTAGTATCTCCTGTCAGGGTCTAATGCTTTTGCACTTGCATAGAAGGTTCAAGATTTCCTTGCAGACTTGTGTCTATTCTAGATTAAAATTCTTCTACATACATGGGCTCCTTTAAGAACTGGAGGTCTAAATGAATTAATTTAGCATTGTTTAAGTCCTGTAAGGTAAGATCTTTTATTCCCAACAGATGTACCATTAGGCCCTCTGGGTTGTGCAAAGGGTTCAACCACTGAAATCATTAAACCTTTCTCTTTGCAAAGCTTTCTTGCGTTTGTTTATCTCATTTCTGTACCTTGTGATAACACTCGGCTGGAGCCAAAATATACTGTGTTAACAGAATCCAGTCAGATGGGATACTAATGCAAAATTGGCTTTGCTAGCAGGATATTAGTAGATAAAGGGAATTTTCAGAGTTTTCTGTTAGCTAACATGGCATATCCAGCCAGGGTGCTATCTTCACTTAGGCATTAATCTCTGGCTGAGCTGCTTACCTGGCAGTTCTCCTATTCAGAAACAAGAGTCACACTGAAAAGAGAGAGAGTGATGCTGTATCTGAAAAGAAGTCAGACCACAGTCTTTATCTCAACTATGCGCTGCAAAGGAACAGCACAATATTTTGCACAGAAATTAGATCTCAGCGTTTATCAGCAAGTGTGTTTCATAATCCTCTAGTGGGTAAAGTAGATTTTGTTGATTTAAGCATGGAGTGGTCCTACAGCAAAACTGCTAACATGAAAAGTAAGATCTGATACTCACAATTTTTAAAGGTGGCCGAATAAAGGGAAAGAAGGAGCTGCCCAGAGGTATTGTGCTATATTAGGATAGAGGAATCTGATTGAGTCTCTGCCATTGGCCTGACAGGTATCCTAGTCAGTCTTTTGAGGATGAAAGCAGCAAATGTTTGCTTGGTCTGAGTATAACATAAAGGTTGTCTCTGGCTCTCAGAGCAATGCATGTCTCTTGTGAGCCATTCCGAGCTTATGAAGCAAGAAAGATCATGTATCTTTTATTGCCCTATGCCTGATTACATTACAAAAAAGTAGTAAGATGAAAAACAAGTGGGTCTTCAAAAGGTTAGTGCAATTGTTGCTACAGTATTTTGGAATGAAAGATATTAGAGAATTGACATTGTTGGTAAGAGTGAACCTGGAATTTTATAAGAGCCTTGCTTGGATCAGTGGAGCAAGTGATAGGATGCAGCAGCTGAAATATCAGTGGGAATGTATCATACAGTCAAAGAGAGGGTTTTAGTAGAATCTGTATTCTGTGTGCCCAACTACTACACTAAATAGTGTATACAAGAAACAACAATGCATCGATGCTACTACAACGAACACTGCAGTGAAATAAAAGGAGCAAGAGATATCAATACTACTGGGTGGAAAATAAGTGTAGTAACGTCTTTCCAGAAAAAAAAAAAAAAAAGAGATGTACACTTGAGGTAAGTATATTCTTTTCCTGAGCTCAGAAGTTAATCATTCTGAGTAATTTTGGAGGACATTTCACCCTTCAAGGTATTTAGGGAGAAAAATGAGACAGAAAAGTTAGAAAAATGTAATTCTAATTGATTCTGTTGCTTCCTAACTCTCACATACCATATTTTAGTTAAGTAAGTACTGTGGGGAGTGAAGCATCAAAAAGAGATCCTAATCAGACATATGTAGTACTCTCACTACCAAACTCCTGGGTATGGCACTGGGTGCAACCATCCACTCAGTATCTCTTTTGTGTAGGCTGTTCCAGATCCTAGATGTCTCATTCAAAGTACGGATTTATCAGATTAGATTTATATGTTATATTTCCATCATTGACTAGCAATAATTAGCTGAGGCAAGATTTGTAAAGAGGTAATGTCATTTATTAGACCATCTGATACACATGGAGAAAGATGGGTGCTCTTTCAGGCACACAGTCCCTCCTTCAGGTTGCTTGACTCACTTAAATCATCGCAGGTGCGAGATACAACAGCTACAGAAACAGGGGATAATAAAATTCATCGAGTATGAGAGTTAAATAAGAAAATAAGATTTCTTAAGGCAAAATGGAAAATATATCCCACTGTTTGCTGATGGGAAAAATCTACCCCAAAGATTTAATCTTCCAATAGAGAAAATCTGCTGTCTGAGTTGTGCCCTATCCTGGCATTTTTTAGTTCCTGTTACTTGTTGCAGGATCAATTAGGAAAGTGTTTTCATAAGAACTTAATTGTCTGCTAAGTTGCTTTTGAAAACCTCCTCAATTAATCACAAGCAAGTGTAGCCAACTGTATTGATTTTAACACTTGACTAGATTAAAAAACATACCCAAAATTGTTCACCTTTCTAGCACGTGCACACACACAAATCCCACTGAAGAAGCCTGTATGTTTGTGCCCAACACGAGATGGTGTTTTAGGAAATTTAGCGAGAAATTCCATGCTTTAAATGGATAATACATATTTTTAATACTATGAAATTTTGCTTTGGTATAGAACAAGATAGAAGACCTATATATAAGTTCATTGTTTGATGCCAGGAAGGCACATTAATATTAAAGAACTCCTTCATGGCAGCAAGATGGGGAATCAATGGCTTAATATTTATGCAAGACCATCTGGGTCCCTGTATATAAAACTGAAGTAGTAGTCCTTCAAACAAGTGCTTGGTTTCCATGTACCTTTCTTTATATTCAGAACTGAGTGTATTGACAGTTCTGCTGCAGAAGTGAGTGAATGCCATGAAAGATGCAGAGCTGTGACTCAGCCAAAACCGCTTTTGGACATTTTTATGTATGCTGTTAACTTGCTGTCCATTAAAACGCAGAGGATCAAATATTTAGCTCCCAAAGCAATGTTTGCTTTATATACACATTTCTGTATCCCAGTCCCTAAGGTAAAGATTTTTTAAGGTATTTCATTGTAATGAAGTCCCTGTAATACCATTTTAAAATACAGAGCTAAATAAATAGTTTTTATCCCTGCACACTCTTGACTTCCCATTGTAAAGCTCTATCTGTTTCAAGGTCACAGAAGTGCAGAATTCTCACTCCTGTTAATCTTTCAATCTTGAATTAAGCAGGGTGCAACAGGCACTGGGAGCATTCCAGAAGATAAAAGCTGAGGCTATACAAACCCATCCATTTCCTGATTTGCTTATCACAAACAAACAAACAGATAGTCTACATATCAGCTTTTCAGCTGACAGGTATTGTGTCAGATAATTTAATTATGAATCACATCAAATAAACCCTGTGAGTTGAAGGAAATTTATTTGATGTAAAACTATGCTATTATTATTAATAACTGGGACAGCTTAAATGAACTGTGAAGCCCTAAATAATGCCATGAAGTCAAGAATTTGTATAGTTCACTTACAAGACAGAGTGCTCTGTGTGAAAGACCAGAGTTCCAATCTTCTGGTGTTAAGGGAGAAGCAGTAACCGAGATCACTTACATACCTACAATTTCCATCATGGCAGGTTGCAATTGTTTAAATAAGGATAGCATTCCTTCCTTCAGATTTATGGTGGTTGGAATGTCCCTAAAGTTTGTGTCATTGCACTATATTTATACCAAATAAACTCAAGATCCTGCTGCATACCTGCTTATAAATTGGCTGCCTCACTTAGTGCATTGAGCTGTGACTAGCAATGTTTATTGATTAATCTTATCTGTTAAGAATTGGCTTTTTTGTTGTCTGCCCATCAGGAAAAAAAAGCAAAAAACAAAAAAAAGAATGAACTGTTGTTCATTGATCTTAAAGTGGTCAGAAGACGCAGACAACGTAAAGAATTCAATACGGCTCAATTTAACAGTGCCTTAAGTCCCAGTCATCATTTCTACAACCCCTGCACTTTTGCTTCTAGCTTCTGTTTTCCTTTTCTTTACTACAGTCGCACTTAGTCCTACCTTTCGCAGGAAATGAGAATGGATCAATAAGGCTATCTCAGCTGGCTGGAATTAATTTTTCCTTTGGATCGAGTTGTATGTCATTTTCTGTGCAGCACAACAGTGTGTATAATTTCCTCTTCCAGCATCCCTCATATCTGACAATGCTGTTGAATGGATTATGCTGAGATTTTTAAAACGCTGAGGAGAGCTGGGGTCAGCTAGCTTCCAGATTTGTGAAGATCCCTGCCATGTAGAAAACTCTGGGGTTTCTTTGCTGATTTTCCTGCCTGTAGTAGAGTGATATTAGTGTGAACCTTAATATATATGCTTCTCAGCCTTGTCGGGAGAGAAATCCTGCAAACCAAACACAAAATTACAGAACAGTGATAACGTGCATGAGACAGCCAGCGACTCAGTTATTGGATGCTTAGTGTTGTGGTAATACCTGAATGCTCCCCTTTGAAAGGAGTGTCTCACAGCACTAAATGCTGCCCAGACAAATGACAGACAAGTCAGAAGCCTCTAGAAAATTCTCAGTCTGCAAGCCAAGCTGGTCAAAGTCAAGGTGTTGTTCAAGGTTGGATGAAACTAGCTCCATGGGTGGGAAAGAAGGGACAGCTCAGCTGACACTGGAGCACAGGATCCCACATAGTGGGCATAGTTATATGAGGTCCCCCAACCAGTCCACGCTTGATGCTGATCACTTGTGCATGTTGTGGGCTCTTCCTTCTGACAGCATGGCACAGTGCAGGGCTGCATGGAGATAGCCAGGGGCTTCAATGCTGATTCTCAGCACTGCAAGTTAGCCTGAGTCAAGTCCACATTCCACTGCAGATAATTTTGGTATTGGTTCATGGCACTGCATTGTCTGGAGATTCTTTTGTCCTTGTAATTTATTGGGCAGGATTTTCGACTGCTTTAAGTATTGGTTCAGGTTTGTGACACTGCTCCATCAGAAGATGACATCTTAAATAACAAGTTTATATTTGAAATGACAGCTGATTAAAATTTTCATTGCTTAACATAACCACAAAGGCAACTTCACAGCTGCCACACACATGTGAGCAGAGCCCATGTGGAGCCATAATAATGAGCCAGCAGAAAGCGAGCTCTGGACCCAGATGACAGTGCTTGAGAGGGACATTTCAGGGCTGTGTGTTTTGATGCTGTGGCTGTTAAGGACTGTATTCACCCTGTGTGCCCTCCCCTGCTGCCTTCACTGCCAGATGAGATAGAGAAGGACAGAGAAACACTTCTCAGCAGGATCAGGAGACCAGTATCAGAGGCTATCTCTTTCGATAGTCTGCAAAAGTTTGCAGCTGAAACAGAACTGGAATTTCAAGGCAGAGAAGTTACCAATTTGTAAGACTGTAGTGTGTGTGTTAAGCAATTCAGACTTTGACCACGGCCAGCAATGGGGCAAATGCTGTACCTGATTCTAAACCTCCTGCAGCACCGTACTTCTGCCGTGAAGGACTTGAAGGGAGGTGGAGGAACATTGATGGCTTTATTCACGAGGTGCTGGCAAAGCTGGAAGGGAAATTGAACTCAGAAGTCTCGATTGCTAGATTATGCCCTATCCTATGGAAGTTTACTTACAAAAGTACTAGTTTTCATCTGAACTAGTGCTTTCGCATTAGCTGTAGCTAACAATCAGTTGTCTTAACTGATAAATGTAAGTCCAGGCACTGCCCAAGCTTATTCCAGACAACAAATATTTTTTTACCCTAAATAGTAAATGCTTTCCACCTTCACATGCTGTCACTTAGAAGAGTGACAGGCTGAACCACATCTGCCAGAGCAGACCAGGTATGCTTGCAACAGCCAGCTTGAGTATTAAGTGGGTTAGCTGTGACTTACACTGAAGAACAGGAGCAGTTTCTCGTAGTTGGCAGTTTCTGATGACGATTTTGATCCATAAAGAGTTTCCCTATTTCTGGGGATTACCTCATTTTTCACAATCAGGTGAAATACCTAGCAGAATCAGGAATTGTTCAGGGTGGACTCTTAATGAGGTTCTGAGGTGCTGCAGCTTGGACAGTGAGCCTGTCTAGACAACATGAAGATGCTTTACTCTAATGGAAGATAATGAGTGAGCATGGG
Source organism: Nestor notabilis (assembly GCF_000696875.1). NCBI lineage: Eukaryota > Metazoa > Chordata > Aves > Psittaciformes > Psittacidae > Nestor > Nestor notabilis. The sequence continues at coordinate 110,194 of NW_009926933.1, read as the reverse complement.
GAAAAAAAAAATCATCAGGACTTTTATATGCCTCAGTGTTATAATGAGCTACCTTGAGCATTAAAAACCCAGCAACTTCTCACCTTCAGTTTGCTACAGATGCATGTTTGCCTTACCCTGCTTTCAGTTTACATTCTGTTAGCCAGACAGACTCTCATCACTGAGGATGTTTGTCATGGAATACATTAGGACACTAATTCAAACTCAGTAGTTCTGCTTGAGGGAGATAAAACACTAAAAGCTAGGACAGGGTTTAGTACAGTCCTGGAGAGAAAGCTAGCACTGTGCTTCTGGCTGTTTCTCTTTGTGTAGCAGCTGCTATAAGGACATGGGGAGCAGCAGTGGCGATGGGATTTGAACTATTCATTGTCCCAGCACCAAAAGGGTACAGAGAGCGTACCAGAGCTTGGACTATTAACAGAATCTACTTTGCTAAGCTGGAGAGGCTGTGTTCAGAGATCTTTCTGCAGTGCCCGAGCTCTCCAGATTGATGCACATATGCTAAATGAATTAACAGACCAAAACTTGTACACTGTGGCAGCGCCCCATTGCTGTGGTGTGTGCTTCAGACCATAGTTAAACTGTAGGGCCTGGCAATGTGAATTGGCACAGACTGTGAGCCTATCAAGATTGGCTTTCCCCTCAGAAACAAATCATGCCTGATATTTAAAGCACCAGCACCACAGAATGAGCATCAGCAAGCCAGCACATTGGTGAGAGAGGGAATTTCAGCAGCAAATGGAAACAGAAGTAGCACTGACGTTAGTCAGGTCTCAGTCATCTGATTTGTCCTCTGTATTTTTTTCTCTAGCAAAGCTGATTGTCTTTCTGCAAGATTTGTTACCTCATGGAACAATAATCTAGGCTGTAATGATGTAATTTATGGCTGTAATTTACTTTTGGAAATCCTCTATTACTGAAAAATAGCAACAACACAGTTTTACTAATTACAGTAGTTGAGTATTGAATGGTGACTGCAACTACCAGGATTAGTGACTATGTTGTACTCTGCTCTCCAAGGCCCTATAGGATCAGAGCTGTGAATGTTTTGGAGGTGGTAAATTTAGTATTTCGATTAAACTAAATAAGTGTAAAAAAGTAATTCAAGTTCACTGGAGAGTTTGAGAAAATGATAGAGGGAAACATTAGCCTTTAAATTCCATATTGGAAAATCACATCAGTGTATGTGTAACTACACCACATAATGTGCTTACATGGAGTATGGTTCTGCAGCATAGCCTGTTTATCTATACCTTCTACCCCAAACTACTCTGACAGTTCAAACCTTCAGGTTCCTTACTGAGTTCTACTCTCAATATGCCATTGCAGGGAGAACTACTTAATCTGTTTTTTTCTTTAATGTGGAATTTTTTTGCCTTGGCATAACACTTCTATTTTCATTTTCATAAACCAGATTTTACCAGGGTTTAGCTGGGGAAAGAGCATGTGGACAAAATCACCTTGTGTGATTTAAAGGTGAATTCCTTTCCTTTTATGTCCTGAAACAGTTCACAACTGTATGAAATCCAAAAGACTTGCTATAACCTCTTTGTGATCTTGAGTTCTCATTTTGGAGAGCTAACAGAAGGTAGAAGGCCTCCTGCTGCATATATTATGTCAGTAGAAGAAACTAAAGCGATCAGTCTAAGACCTGGATGTACTTTGGAATCATCTTGTATAGGGTACTACGCGTCTGTCTGCCAATACCAAGAAGTTTTTATATGGCTTGAAGCTTCAATTGAGCCAGCAGAGAAGACTATGTTTTAGATTCTGGATCTGGGACAAAATGTCAATTGCAGGCATTGAAAAGCAGTGACTAACAGTGGAGCTGCCAGCTGGCACGAGGTATCCTGCAGCATATGTTTTAAGAATGCCTGGAAGCTTCAGGAGTGAGCTTCGTATGGTAATAAATAACTCATTTGAGACTCAGTAATTCCTCCTCACTGCTCTTACCTCATTCAAATTATGGACTGCTCATTAAGCACTGGGAGACTCCGACAGGCAAAAATAGGAATTGTCTGATGGACCGGGAGCCATGTGTCTGGAGTTAGTTTCTGCTCTTTTGAATCTTTGGCAATATTGAAGTCCACGGCAGTTCACTCATCTTTACAATGGACACAGTAGTTAATATTTCCTAAGTTATTTGGGTTAGAGGATCATTCTGTGCTGCTGATTCTTTATAAAGGACAATTCCCTGCTTAAACATGAATGCCAGTCTCCCCTACTCAGTACTGGCAATATTGTTCTAGAAGAGTAAAAATGTTGTTTAGAAGAGTAAAAATGTAAGTGAAGCAAGGTTTGTGGCTAGAGGTAATGTATTTTATTAGGCCATCCAATAGAGTTAGGAAAAGCAGCCAGGCTTTCAAGCACACTGATCTTTTTTCAAGCCCCTTTCAGTGTTGTAAGTTGCTGTGAGATGTTCAGATAAAGATAATGCTCACTGTGGTTGCTGCAGGTTATACTAACAAATATAAGACTGCTTTAAACAAATGGATTTGATCCCTTTGTCCTTCATATCACTGACTTACACAATGATCATAACAACTGATTTCAAGGATGTTTCTTTAGCCATGACCCTGTAGCCATCATGATCTTGCAAAGCAACCCCTGAAGGTAAACCATATTTTTTCTCGAGTAAGGAGGAAGTGATTTAATCTGTGATTATATATAACATATATTTACTTTGCCGCCTTCTAGATATACGCTGGGTTTAGTTCCTATATATTATAAGGCCCACCAGTTTGTTAGAGATGTGTCTGATCAATAATTTAATTTTCCTGTGTCACTCATCTTTTTAACTGTACTAAGTTTCTGATGTCTGTACAGCATCTGCTCTCATTAATGTAATAATCTTGTTCCTGTCCTCTATGTGCTTTGCTTATGCAGACCTCCTATGAAGTCAGTGAAATCAATGAACTATTTGAAAAGGAAGAACATTCTAGCAAGGATAGGAAGTAATAATGACTATTTTCTTTATTTTTATTACTACTTCTCTGTAGCAGACCCTAAAAGAATCTTTGTTGTGTCTTTCTTACACATTTTGCGTATCAAAAATTAAAACTGTCCTGTCAAAATAAGAAATGAGCAAGAAGAAATTTTCTCTGCCTGATTTGAAAGTAGGCAAAATTAAATCAAAATCATGTAGCAGAAGCTGCCTGCTTCGCATCCACTATTGTTTAAATAGTTCTGATATCAACAAACTTGAGCTGAGTGCTCATGTGCACTCTACAGCCAAAAACTGAGGACCTCACAGAACTTGTGGAAGATGAATACTGCTTATTAGAAGGAGAAAGTAACTCATTAATAATCCATGACATATTAATCTACACAAATAAAACAAGTTCACAACCCTCCACAGCGGCCATAAAAATCATCTATGTATCATGTGCAGTACCCCAGTTACTTAAAAAAAAAGAAATTGTCCTTGGGACTTACTCCTTAAAGTCCATAAAGCATTTAAAATTGCTTCACTTACAGATTATATAGGTGCACAGACTTCATGCCACCCCACACAGTGAGCAGTACTGTGCCATTCCCTTGAAACAATCAGGCTAGATAAGATTTTACCTCGATTTTCCGAACTGAACAGTTTATTCATCATCAGTGTAGGCTTATAGCACTATATAAACCTTGGTTCTTATTTGATAGAATTTGGGACTCCACCTGAAATTCCAGGAGGAGGCACCATATTTTCATTGAGTTTCTACTTCTGCTGTAAACAAATGGAGTAAGGACAGTTGCCCCTGTGTAAATGAGGAGCTGAAGCACAAAGAAGGCAGATTGGAAACTTAACTTGCACAAGTTAATCCGAGGAGAAGGAGGAATGTGGTGATCCAGGTGTCTAATTAGACACATAGGTGTCTAATTCCACTGAAGATGCTGTAGAGTCTGAGCCATGCATCCAGAACTACCAGGTATGACGCAGGACCTACAGGAGACCTGTACCCTTACAGAAGAGCATCTGGAGGCCAGGCATGATACCTCAGAACATGTAAATGGCACTCTGTTCTGTTCTTATGCACTTCAATCTTTTCCCAGGGCTGCAAATTGTGAATTGGATCTGTTGGAAAGCACATCCCCAAAAATGCATCTATGTGGATCTCTTTAGCATTATATGCTAAATATGTTTAATTTATCAGACTATGCTTCCTTGACAGCTTTTCCTGCTACTGATGAACAATGCAGCACTCCAAACTGAAACAAAAAGTGTACAGAAGTATTTGTAAACATCAGATCCTCACTGTAAGGCTTCTTTAAGCTTTTCTTGACTCCCATCATTCAGAAACCACTATTAAGATTTCCATCTCTGCTACCCAGCATGTCTTTGTGCTGCTGTTGTATACTACATCTCTACAGGTTTCACCAGTGCCAGTGATGATGCTGGTTTCATATTGACCACAGTGAACATCTGCAACATGCTGAGGGATAAACAACAAAAGTATCAGTGTGATCCAGATCATCACTAAGTGGTGGAAAATCCTTTGTATCTGTCATATCTTATTAGTATAACAGCCGATTAAATCAGTCTGTTTTTTCTGAGAATAGAAATGAGTTATATATAAAATGAAAAGTACTTCCCCTGTCTGCCTTTAATCAAGTATGTGGCTTCTATTAACATGAAATGTTTCCTAATCTCATTTCCATTACCATTGTGTATGTTTTTGTGTGCATATAGATTACTCACATATATACATGTACTGTGTAATTGTGTGTGCATCCATGTGTATGTCCTAATATGCTTGTATATTTTTGATCTGCAACTGTCTATTGATTACAGCTATTACAGCAATATTATTACAGATATATAGCCAACTATATAACAGGGCCGCAGGTTTAATTGAAATGAACATGGGAAGAATTTCAAATTGCTAATGAAAATTGCCTTTTTACTACCAGTTATATTCCTACAGTCATTACAGACAGGAGACATCACCAGAGCTGTGCTGGTTCTGCCTAACGGTGGAGCAAACCCAAGTTAACTGAGGGTCCATTTCCAGATAACTTCCTTGGACTCCTGAAAAGTAAATGACTATCAGATCTTGAGCCCAGAAAATGCCCTTGAATTGACAAATTTCACATATTAGTCCTTTTGCAACAAAAGAGAACTGTAAGCCATGAAATTATTTCAGCAAGAAAATATTATACAGCTCCATCCATGGCTGCTTAAGCATCCATGAACTATTGCATTACAAGATCACCAGGTGGCTATTGCCTTTCTCTCCCATTCAGGCTTTACCAATATTCCCACTCCCAGCTGTGATAAACTTAATAGAACCATTCAGCAATGGAGAAAACACGAGAAGTGTTCATCATAGCTGAAGGCTTTCTCGGTCAATTATTCCTTAGATGTTTGAGTAAATGAAAAGCTATTTTTGTGATTACAAAGGATAGAATGTATTGCAGTTTCTGAGGCCATTTTATTGACATAGCTTTTGGTATCTGTAGAAAATATTTATCCTTTCCTGGGAATGTTGTAAGTAGCTACAGTCGCTGAACTAATAGTCTTAATATGTTTCTCTCAATTTTTCAAGCATGTGGCTACTCTTCTAAGAGTGCTTGTTAGCTAAAAGATGATTTATATGACTGCGCATTGCAGATGTCATATGTCTACTACAGGTGAAGTATGTGTAATTTATGCACTGCATAAATGTATAAACAAATAAGTTTTCATGAGAACTTAGGACGGTTTATTTCTTGTCTTCATCAGGTGTAAATGTATTCATAAGTATCTGTAAGTATACTTACATCCATAAGTAGCAATGCTCTGAAGCAACAGCAGTGATGGTTCTCAAGTATGTCTGTCTCAGAATAAGGGCTTTTAACCTGTCACTTTACAGCTTTTCATCTATTTGCATTTTATATGCTCAAAATAACTGATAGTGATGCTGAAGTTGGAATATCTCAGGTAATCACTCACATTTCAATCCATAACTACAATTTTTGCTCTCTAGATAATGTGTTTCCTATGTAAGTGCTTTCATTTCTAAGTCAATTTAGCAAAATAGTGAAAGTAAGGAATGAAATTTCACAAAGAGGAGCAGGTAGTTTCCTGTGTTACACATATGCATATTTTAAAAATATTAGGATTTTTGTTTGATTTATGTCTAAGTATAGAGAAATAAAATGTGGACTTCTGCTTCCCATCTTCTCCGGTCACCTTTATGTCCTTACTCTGTATTTTAAGTGGTTATAGAAAGAGGATATGTGGGCTTCTGCTTCCCATCTCCTGCAGTGGTCCTTAAAACTTTCCCTACATTTTAAGTGGTTCCGGAATTGTTCCCTTTGAAACCATTTTCAGTTACAGACTCTTCCTCCACTCAGCTGGAAACACCATCTTTCTTTGAAAATACGTATTGGCCACTGGATCCTGACCGATCTGCTCTAGTCACAGGAAATAGAGACAGCTTTAGCATAATACTTGAGCTGTTCCTGATTTAGTGTCCCAGCTTCTACTAAACAGAGGCCCCCAGCCACAGGCTCAGTCACTGTTGATACACATTGACCACGACAGACACTTAAAAAAGACAAACTATGCACATTTACCACATTTAAGATGGTAAAGGAAGACACAAGCATGAAAACGTTCAGTTGATTTTATTTCATGTCCTTATTAATTTGCATTTTCCATCACCTAGGGGGTTAGATTATCTAATAAGATTTCTTGTCAGAGTAATTTAGAGTGGTTTGAAGTTATTTCTTGAGGACTTGACACATTCAAAGAAGTGTTTAATGCAGGTGTAATACATCATCATGTGTGAGCTAAGCATGTTACTCTGCTTGGTTCAAGCAGGGTAGCAGTTATTGTGACAGGTGGAAGAAGGAATTTCGGACACTGTATTTGCTGTCTTCAGTCTTGGGAATCTGCCTGACATCTCTTTCCTTGCAGAAGGCTAGCTGGATGCTGCTGCTGTAGGGAATGTCTCTCCAGCATATGGGATAACTAGTTTAGTTCCTCACAATTTAGGTAGCTCGATCTGCTAAGCTCCTTCATGGATGCTCTCTGTGGGAAAAGGACCATACATTTCTCATTCCACTGTGCTTTATGCTAGGTAAAGACAGGTTTTAAGATAAGATAAAACAAAGAGTTTATATATGAAATAATTAAAACAGCCATAAGGGATCAAATCAAGACCCATTTAGCCAAAAAGGTATTTGAGAATCCATATTTTATAAATAAAAGCAATTTGATTTTTTTTGTTTGTTTTCTTATATCTCTGTGTGTGTGTGTGTGTATAACATTGGACTATATATTTCCCCAAATATTTTTTTGAAAATAAAATAGAAAATCAGAACACTTCAGTATTTTTTCAGTATTTTATTCAGCGAGGAAACCAAATCCAAACTGCATCAGATGGTGTGGTAATGATTTTTCTCATTCCTAGATCTGTTCAGAAAACAAGAAGAATCAGTTACTCACCAAGATGTGCGAGAAGCAGTTGATCTGGCTGCTCTTTTTTCCTCCTTGGGGTAGAAACAGTCTCTTTTTACAGTCACAGCTCAGCATATTGACATCCAGCTACATGTGGAGCCGGAATGGGGTCACTTCTATGGAATTAATAAATACAAGTAGCATTAATACTCAGGCAGTGGAACTTTACTGGTAGAAATATTAATGGAAGTGCTTGGATCCTGATTCCATAAGGGAGAGGAAATAAGATTTCTTGGTTAGTCTCAGTGCCTGTGGCAAACTATTACAGCTCTGACATGAAGTTTTGAATTGGTATTGTGAACTGCATGTGATAAACTTAGTGTAACAAATACAATAAAGGAAATATTTAGGTCAGAAACAAATATTTTTAAAAGACATCTAAATTTGATTCTCAGTTGGTTAGAAGCAGAAGTGACAGGACGTTCAGAGGTGTTGCACCTTTCCGGACCTACTAGCTAATAAGGTTTCTTCATTCCACCTACTTTCAAACACATTGGAAAAGGAGAGACGGAGACTGGTTGTCCCTCTTCAGCAGGTCACAGAAAGCTACCTTGTCTGTTAGTATAATTGCTGTTTCCATAAGCTCTGAAGAAAGGGCATTCATTAGCCTGCAGCTGGAAGCAAAATGTTTCTCACTCTCCTTTTTGGAGGGTTCATCCTTATTACAAACAGGGTATGTGTATTGCTCGTTTTTCTGCTAACCAGAGTATTGTCCATTGACTTTGCAAGTGGGAAGTTTATGCTGCTAAGATTTTACTTTTTTATTCAAGCTCACAAGCAATAAGAAGTGCGATCCTGTTGCCATAATTATCTGGGTAGAGCCCAGACCTCTGTACCTGACCTTAAGTCAATGTGGCCTTTATACCAATACACAGATCTGAGTTATGGCTTTATAACTTTTTTCCATCATTTGACATCACTGACTGTAAACAGAAGCAATTAAAGGCATGGTTAATTCTGTTCAGCTTCTCCTTACTTTTTAAAGAGAGATGCTCACTTTTGAGTGATGATAGAATTACATTTAGCAATACAGCCTTCATCTGTTAAATCGAAGTAATCATTGGCTATGTTCCCTTTTGCACGTTTGAATGCTAACAGGGTAGATTCACTGCAAGGAAAGTGTGGATTAGTCATCCAAGAATCCAAAGATATTTTTCTGCATCCCTATCCGTTAATATATTCTACATTCCCCTTTTCTGTCTGCACAGCATAATTTATCAGGACTCAAAAATTCCACTAGCAGGGTATTTGAAAACTGCACAAACAAGGAAGCAAATGGAACAGTTTGCTGCTAATGTAGGAGGCCAGTAAGTAAGATTTATCTCAATATGGAGACTGAGCAGAGACAAGATCATTGATTAAAGAGACACTGCATTTGCAGAACACCAAGTTCCCATTTTGAAAACACTCAGATCTTTGTCATAAATTACATGGTTCACAAAAACTACAGGGAAGGTTGTGCTGGGTCCAGGACACTTCCATGCCAGCTGAGTGCCATTTGCTTTCTCTCCTTCTGGCCCCAGGAATCTGCTACTGTTTTCCCTGCAGTGGTCCAGCCCCAGGAGAATTGGGTGAGGGACCCCAGCCTAGGCTGTGTATTGATGGGCTTTACCTGTGTAGTGATGATGGTCAAAGCCACTCTTCTGGGAGGTGAGAACTATGAGTCTGAATCCCTTCCTTATGTCCTTGTTTCCACATTTCCTCCACTTACCTTCTTTAAGACTCCTTGAGACCCACAGACATCATGTTGATCAAGGTCTTCAAGCAAATACTGTGCATGCTAAGGACAGAACAATGCCAACGTCCACCTTTGGGTCTTTCCAGGGGTGATGTTTTATCTCTGTTTGACTTCTGCATTATTTGTTCTTCAGGGCAGGTATTGTCCTTAATTTTTGTGCCATGTACATTGTTGGTCATTTAACAAAGATTTAATAAAGAGAAGATACCTTGCAGTGTTGTCATGTGTCGAAAAGAATTAGTATCCAAAAGAAACTTCGAGATCCTTTGTTCTGATATCCTCACCAGAAAAGGACTGCAGAAATGGCAACTTTTATTGAATAGATCTGCTTCTTATATCGATTTTGAATGGCCTAATTTTTCACCAGTGTTGATTTGTTGATTAGTTTACATTTTCCTTGGCAATATGAACCCAGGAGTCAGGGAGTAACCTGGATTCCACCTAGATCCATGTTTGAATACTGAGGGATGTATTAAGTAAGCAGTTTGTTCCCCTTTGGTTTTACTGTTTAACAGCTTTATCCTTTTTTTTTTTTTGTGCAATGTGATAGTACTCATGAAGTAAAATTTCTCATGTTATAAACTGATGAAGGAAGCAGAGCAGGATTTACATGTGATGGGCCAGTAGCAATGGAATCATAGACTTGTAGAATAGTTAAGGTTGGAAAGGACCTTAAGTGAAAGAAAGAGCAGATCAAATTCCCACCAACAGATTTTGCCTTTGGAGTGACTGCCTCAGGGGGGTCCTCAATCATGCAGACTCTTTGGTCTGTAGAAACAATCCTGTTCTTCTGAAGTGTGTGCTAAGAATTTGAAAACAACATGTCAGCTTCTTTCCCTTCTTGTATATACTGTCCATGAATGTGGAGTTCCTGAGAGTCCAGTTGGCACAAAGCACAATGTATAATTCACTTTTAATCATAGGATTATGTAGATAAACAGTCTGCTGCCTAACAATGTTATTTCGTTAATCAGCTGTAATCTTAGTAGTATTAATAACTCAAATCTACAGCCATTGTGTTACTAGACTCACAAATCAGCATTAACAGTTGTCTGCAGTGCAGTACAGCTCTGTGCATGGCTCTAACTAGGATGCCCTGGAAACTTGTGATGCATAACTTAGTGCTCATCAGTAGACTATTTATGGTGTTTGCAACTGGCGCATGTGGAGTTTACTTTCTATCTCATCTCCCACATCTCTATCTTCTTCTCTTGTAAATGTGTTGCCAAGGTGTCACTGTTCATCAAGGGTGATGGGTTGAACAGTAGTTGAAGCACAGTACAGCTCCTGGAGCTCTCCTGCGTAGGCATTGTCTCCACTGATTCAAGTGCTGTCAGCAGCATGCAAGGACTTGCTGCTTCTGTCCTTTTTCCCTGAGACAAATACTGGTTTGATTTTATAGGCAGGCAGTGCCCAACTGCATCTTTTCCAGGAACTTTTTCAAGAAACTTTCCTTTTAAATTAAAACATATTTGGCATAACTGTGTCACTCCTTCAGGTCGACAGCATACGTTTGTTACTCAAGGGTGGTGTGTTTGTGTGAGGGAGAAATCACAATGCTAAGCTATGATTAACATCATTCTATGAGATTTTACTAGGAGAATTTTCAGCCTGTAAACAGGACCATTCTCATGACCTCAGGCTTCCATGGATTTCTCTTGATAACACCATCTAATCGGATTTACAGTTTAATTAAACAGCTGTCACTTTGCTTCCTCATTCTGCTGCAATTTAATGTTGAATTAGTTCCTAAATTAGTCATGGCTGAATGCTTGCCTTCTTACAACTGAGAGGTTGGATGAACATAAGGTTTGCTCTTCAGCTAAATTCAAGCAACTAAGGCTTGTATCCTGTATTCTTGCTCTTTGCATAGAGCTCCCACCGACATTGGTGGAAGTTCCCTGGCTGAAAGAGGGAAGGAATAAAATGTGAGATTCCTGCAGAGTTAACTGTAGTATTCCCTAACTTCAAATGACCAAATATGAGCACACGCTTCTCCTCAGCTCTGTCTCGAATACATGAGCTTTCTGGATGTTATTTTGCCTTTCTAAATAAGCACTGATTTTTCTGAAAATCACTTCTGAGTTTTTGGTGAAGTAGCACAATGTGTGCAGCTGTGGAAGAAAATGTTTAGACCAATACTACTGCTAATGGACTTCATCCAAATTAACCCTGATAGAACAAAGACCAGCCTATGAACAGAAGTTTATGGTACTCTGAATCATAACATCAATTCCAAGCAGGAAAGCTCAGACACTTCCTGCAGAGCAGTGATACAGATCAAGTTCTGTATAGTTGTCTCACTGAACTCAGGTCTCAATGTGATATAAAGTAGTGTCTGACTCCCTGCCTGACTCCAATCTTACCATTTTCTTTGAAATTACAATTAATTCTTTTCCTGATCTACTCAAATGTAATAGCAAGATTTGCAGTGGTGGTAACTTGCTACAGGCACAGACAGGGGAGTTCCAAACCACTAGACTGATAGAACTCACCAGTTCTAGCCTGTTGGTTTCTTGCTTAAATCTTCGTTTTGTTTTTCCAAATCAGGAATGCAGGGAAATGAATGGACACACCCCTTTGTCCTTATTAGTTGCACTTGAGTCACAGCTTATCAAATGCTTAGCTATAAAGAGGTGTGAAAGCTGCCCAGTCCTCTCACTTTCTTTATCTGTTTATCAGGTGAAGGTGGATGAACAGTGGAAGTTGCTCCTGCTTTGGGCATGGAGTACCACATTTGCTGTATAAATATGCCAGCAGAGAAGCTTTTCTTTATCTGTAGTAGGTACCAGGTTGTGGCCTCCTGGCTTAATTTCTGAAGCATGCTGAAGGTTTGTGTAGACAGGTATGATTCTGTGTCCTTGATGCAGAGTCTGATGGTTCAGGGCCATTGCAAAAGGTTGGTGTTTTGAGCAAACAAATGTAATGCTGATTTGAGCTAGTACACAAGATATTGGCTGGCTGGGGAAGAGGAGATATTTTGTTAGTGGATAAGGAAAATGCTATTTTGGGTAAAGACACTCAGTTTTGTTTATGAGATCTAGCTTAAAACTTACCAATAAACTTTTAAAGTAATTTCTTACACAGTTCAATGATTTGTTTTTGAATATCTTCTTTGATTAAAACCTTATGTCTAACCTCTGAAGTCTTCCTCTAACCATTAGAGAAACATGAAGATTTAGTGCTACTGTTTGCTAATTAAATATGTTTAAATAGTAATTATTTCCTTTGTATGCTGTATTAATCGAAGGGATGCCCTGGTAACAGGAAACAATCTTTCTAATGAGGATTAGGTAGTCCTTCATAAAAGAAAACCAACTCTGTCTCTGCAATATCAGAGTCAAATGATGTTGGGATTTGGTCATTGTGGTGCAACGACAGTTTGAGGCTTCCAAAGAAGTTCAGAGCTCAAATTTCCCTCTTGTGACAATAAGAATTATCTGTACAGTTCTCCATTTTAACTTCGGAAATGACAACCTTTGCTTTTTTACAGTTTGTAATATACTTACAGGAACTTCCTTCCAACTTGGATATTGATGCTGACTTATAACTCATCCTCTTTCTGGGTTTTTTCAATTTACACTACTTTCCCTATTCTTTAATCTGTTGGAAACAAGTCCAACCATTGCTATCAGATGCTTTCAGTCTTTTGTCACACAAAAGAGATTTGATTTTAAAACTTCAGTTGCTGCTTGCACAGAAAGTAGATTAGTTCTTGGGGGATTTTAAAAATTAAAGAACATGGAAATGGCCAAGATAGTATAAATTTGAAAAGCACCTTCATTTTAAATGACTTCTTAGTCTCTCCAAAGGTTTCTTAGTAATCTTGTTTGTATACTCCCAAATTAGCTTGCAAACAGAAGAGTATGTTGTGTTTTAAAATAAAACATATATCATCACCTATATCACCTGTTGTATTTCCTGTTTTAATGTGAGAACAACTGTTTTCCTAATGTTGCTTGACATATCCTTAAAGGTTCAGCTACTGTTTCTGCTTATCAGTGGATAATCAAGGGTCTTAAAGGAGGTGCAGAATGCAAGGCAAATGGGTTTGGTGCTGAACCAGAGCCCTCTTGTCTGTGGTGCACATTCAGAGAGCACATTCAGAGAGCTCAGCATTGCAGAACAGACAGACAGATAGAGTTCTATTTAAGCTCCTTTTATTTTTGAGTTTCAGTTCAGCTTTTGAGAAGTCTTGGACCATGGATCCTTTCATACATTATTTAGAGTTTTCTGCCTAACAGCTTGTGTATGGGTGCAGACAATGGGTCAATTCTCTGTTACATTAAAGCCTTTGGCTTTATTGCAGCAATATAAAGGAAACAGAGGAGGCAGAAGTTGTGCCATAAGGCTATTCCATATACAGGGATATAGGGGAGACATTTTTCTATTTTAGTTCTAAACAAAAAGGCAATAGAATCAAGACTTGGTTCTTTGTTTTTTTTACCTATCACAGTTGAATAGCGTGGGGCACTTACAGACTAAGTACGGGGAGTGGTAGATTTGAAGATTGCTTTTAACATAGTGTGATGATATTAATTGTTTATACTTCAGTATTTCTTAATCTGCGTATTACCAATGAGTTATGAGTGCTTTCAGTGGAGATGAAATATGAAGGTTTCCATCTCTGCTCAAAGCTGTAGCTGGGTGGCTACTGATTGCTTCCCAGTGGTGAGGATCTCTGATAACTGTGATGATGCTAGCTATGAGGCTAGAGGATAATAACCACAATGTTTCTGTTTCCTTTGTGCGCGTCATGAATTTGAAATTCCTGAAGTTCATATTGGGCTACAGAGAAGGGATGTAAAATTTCAGTAGCCCTTAATCGTAACAAACGATGCCTTTTACAGTTTTGGGGGAGATGCACCTCTGAAGTTATTAATTGAAATAAATTCATCCAAATGCACACTACTTCCTTTAATGAAACCATTAGCAAAGGGCAGAAGATTGAGGTTTCTAATTGCTGATAATGTGCTGGTAGCCAAATTTTCTGTCTTCTCGCTAGAAAGGTCTTGGGAAATTTGAAAAGGTTTCTTAACCTTTTTAATAATGGCTTTATATCAAAGCCACTTAGAATTCAGATACAGCAATAATGACCTATTGGAAAGAGAGAAATAGAAGTGAGAGATTATTACTTAACAATTGGTACATCAGCTTTGCTCTATGTAGTGCAGAAAGCAGGAATATCAGTGACATTTGCCTGCCAGGCTTTTCCATTTTGGAGATATAGATCATTTTGTCCAGTGAAGAAGGATCATTTTATTTGGGATGGGAGAAGCAGGATAGGGTTATTTCGAATACAGGACACATAGGTTATCATGTTATCATTCAATTTTGGAAAAAATTGAGACTGATATAAAGGGATGGAGGGAAGCACAAGAGGTCGTCTGCTCCCTTTCCTCTTCTACCTGACTCAAAGAACCTAGATTATTTCTGAACCATGCATATAACTAGTTCTTCAAAGATATTAGGCTAGTCTGTGCATTTTCTTCTGCCACAGCCAGCCTTTTTTGTCAAGTCTCTATCATTTTTATAATAAAGATTGCCTTAATGTCAAACAAATCTTCTTTGCAGTTTAAGACCATTACCTCAGGCCCTGTCCATGAACATGGAAAGTAATTGATTCTGCCTCGTTTTTCGAAGACTTTTATGTATATGGCGACAGTAATCATCTTTCTCCATAATGTTTTCTAGGCTAAACAATCCCAATTCTTTCAGTCATTCCTCATGGATCTTATTTTCTAGTCTTTGATTTATTCTCCTTGTTCTTTTTTAATTCTTTTCCCTTGAGAAAGTTTTTCTTGGCAGTACAGTTCTCAGAAGCAGACACAGTCCTAGCTGCAGCCTTGCTAGTGCTGAGTAGGAACACCTCACATCTGACAGGTGATGCTCCTTTTTATATAATTTGTCACAGGAGGGTTCTTTGGTTGATTTGGTTTTAGTTTTTAACCACAGCAACATTCAATTGCTCACTTATGTTCAGTTTGTGATCTACTATAGTTCCCAAATGCTTTTCTGGGAGCAGCTTTTCCAGTTGAATCTTTTCTGTCCTGTATTTATCAGATCAGCTCTTCCTACAGAAAAGAAGCAATTTGCATATGACATTATTGCACCCCATTTTTTTAAACCCTATCTCCAGTACCAGATTTTAATCCTCTGGTGTTCTTGTGGTGCTGTGGTGTAGCCTGAGAGCTTAGCTGCAGCCTTGGCTGGTGGTGCAGCAGACATGATTCAGATGCTGATGCTGCTGCTGGCAGTCTCGCCATCACCCACGGTGACGCCAGAGCGCACTGAGCAGCTGGTCTTGTCCTGGTGATACACAGGGCTGGGAAATCCAGAGCACAGGATCCTTATGCATGCCAGAGTGCCTTGTGATCTTGTCTGCTGGCCTTCCCACTTGTCTTCTCTCCGGTTTTTCTTAATATTTCAATTCATGTTAAGGCCACTGATTTCTCAACACTGCAGGCACGAGCAAAGCTGAGCTGGAGGGAGTTCTAGTGGCTCCCAGGCACTTTGTTGCAAGCTAAACCTGAATGATGAATTTATGCAGCTGCTTGTGGCACAAAAGTTTCACCTCATTGCATAATCAGGTCTTTGTTTTTATCTTCTTGACAGTGGCACAGGGCTTGCTTCTTTTTCTGTTTCATGTGGGCATGATTTTCTAATATGTCTTGAACTTAATAAATTACCATTAAATGCAAATATAGGTAAATCCCTAAGCCACAAGGTAGGTTTTATATCAGAAACTTGTTTCTATTTATAGGATTTCTCTTCCTCTGCGCTTGTCCCTTTAAATTAGATTTCTCTATCAGTAATACATATTGGATCTGAAAAAAAACAAAAGGAAAAATTGGATCTGAATAGAATCATTTCAAAACAGAGCTAAGATAGCCTGGAAAGCTGCCCTGTCACTTCCACAAACTTCCTTGCTGCTCCTTTGCCCTTGAGTCCTTAGTTTGCAGTGTTTAACACTCAGAGTCAGAAAATATAAGGCTTTAAGGGATTGAGGCAGAAGGGTAATTTAAAAGGACGTACAGCACTTGCAGTAGCCAAATACACAGCAGAAAGTATCTTTAAACCTGCTTTTGGTGAACTTATGTGGGTTATTCAATGCTTATTGCTTTGAAAGTCTGCAGAGAGAAGAGAGTTGGGTTTGTGACTGAGTTCATTTCACAAATGTTGAGATCTGCTTCTTTGCATCTCTTTCTGGGCTTATCAAAATGCTAATACATGGAAAGAAATACTTCTGGAACAAGCTTCAAAAGGCATGCATTTCACTACAGCACCCTTGCTCAGAAATGCTGTGTATCTGGCAGGATTTGTGTGGGGAATGGCTGCTGGTGGTCTCCACCTTCGAAATTCAGGAGTTCCCAAGATTGGCCTTAGGCTTTCCAACAATGTTATTTATAAACCTGGCTCTGATTTACTATGTTGGGTAGCTTTGTTTTCATATTAGCCTTAAGAATTATTTAGGGCTTTTACTTTTCTAACAGGTTGGGGGTTTTTTTAGGTTTGGAGGGATCTCCTCTGGGAGCTTTAGGAGAACAAGTTTCAAGGTGAAAAGGAAATCTAACTCAGATTTCAAACTCACTAAACTTGAACTGAAAACAGTATCAACAGCATCCATGCCCCATTTTGTTGCTGTTGACATCAGTGGCTGCAGTCTTCATGGCTTTGGTGCTGAGGATTTTGCTGAATATTTTATACACTTTATAGAGCTGGAAGTTGGAGTAAACATCTAAGTTCTTCCTGCATTGGAATCTTGGGAATACAGTGATGCTGAAACGGTTCAGGAGTTAGAAGAGTTAGCTTAGTTGATAGTTCATTGAAGAGCTTTTATATGCCACGGCCCAAGTTTAAACTTCAAATTTCCTTGTTATTTTCCCTGCAGTTAATAACATCACTAACTCCTTCTGGACTCCTTACATTGCTTCATTGGCCATATCAAAGGAAATCAAACAATCTTGAAACAGTTCCAGACACAGAGTTCACAGAGAGGCTCCATTTTTACAGTGGGCTTAGATTCAAAGAGCAATATTACTTTCGAGGCTTTTGTATCCTGTCCCAAACATTGCCAATCAAATCCAGTTTTGTAAATACTCTGAAATCATGTTTTGAAAAGTAAGTATTGGGAAAAGTACCTTGTAGAAGGTACCTGTGTTGTGTACTTGCCTGGACTGAGTTTAGTTGCAGTCATGTTGCGCACTATTTAACAGCTTGCAATGCAGCTGTGTTTATGCAGCAGATAAAATAGAATTGGGGTTACTATGTTTTACCCAGTTTTACCTATTTGAAGATGAGATTAGATCATCAGCCACTGAGAAATAATGCATCTTTCTTGAGTATAAGTCCAGTTGAAGAGCTGATGCTTGCCTTTTGGAAGTCTCTTTGGCCATCTCTGAACAGTGCTGTGCTTTGTTTTGTGTACAGGACACGGAAATCCTGAACACCGCGATTCTCACAGGCAAAACAGTGGCAGTGCCCATCAAAGTGGTCTCCATTGAGGAGAACAGCGCTGTGACAGACATCTCTGAATCAGTTGAGTGCAAATCCTCTGATGAAGACGTCATTAAAGTAAGTTCATGCCATGTATTGGCTTGTGAAATTTCATATCTTTTTATACACAGAAGGATAATAGCCTGGGAAGAGCCACTAATTCAGCGCCTGCAAATTAATTGCACTACTGTTTCAAAAGCATCAGGAGAGGGGTTTTTAAGGAGAGAGAGAGTTAGGTGCAACAGTACAGCCACCACACAGTTTCAGTAGAATTTCAGTGGAGTTTTTTTGTGTCCTAATTTTAAGTTTTGGTGAAGTTACCTCAAGTCTTCTGTGCACAGTTAATTCATTGCAAAACCAGCTCTGCTGTTAGTTCTGCTTCTCCAGAAGTTTCTTATCACCTTTCCAGCTGTGATTATCACCCCCACAGCTGCAGCAGTGGAATGGATTGGATGAGCATTCTCCAGCAACTGCAATGCAAAGTCATCCTGGTTGACTTCACATTTTGCTGAGAGCTGTTTTGAATTAACAACTTGATTCTGCACAGAAGTGGGTAGAAAGCGTTCATGTGACCAGTCCATCAATTTAGCACCAGCAGCTTATTGTTGCATAGTAACAAACACCACTGGGGTAGTATTGTCTTATACAAGACACAGCTCCCTTTCTGCTATAAATACGTAGTCAAAGCCCTGGAGGAAATTCACCGTTGTGCAGGGAATCAATTCAAAGACGATACTCTGCATGATTCCCGTTGCACTTTCCGCACAGGACTTCCATGGTACGTGGTCTTTGAATGAGGGTGGTTTTACCCTTGGCCTATAAGCTCTTTTGAATAGGGATTTTATTATATTACATTATTTTACAGCATATAGTAAAATGGGCTTTGTGATGATACTCTTTAGGTGTCCTTAATATGCTATCAGCCCTCTTGATGTCTAGTATACAAATCCTACTGCTGCAGTGTTATGTATTATAGTCAGTTCGGTTTGTAGGTTCATGGAAAGCAATAAAACTCTGGTAAATTTGCAGGATCTAACAGTTTGCTGCACTATTGAAGAATTTATGTAGAAGCATTTATTACACCAGTAACCAAGTAGGTGGGAAAAATAGTCATACTTTGAACTAATGAAGCCATTATAGAAGACTTTTACAGAAAGCTTTTTACTTTCAGTGAATCCTTCAGAGCCAAACAAATCTCTCCAGTTTGCTGGAGCTTGAAGTGCTCCCATATATCAGCTGCTTTACAGAGCTTTTAATCTCAAAGAATTCCTGTTAACCTTTTTCCTAAGGTAGCCACCTAACTACAAATCAAAGTAGAAGGTGAAATTTAGTTTAGGGATCATCCTGATTGTAACATTATTGGAAACCACATTCCCAAGTAAGAAAAAATTCAAGATAGCATTCACAAGCTAAAAAAAATACATTCAGAAAAGAACCACTGTGATCATCCAGATTAGCCATCTCGCTTAAACAGCTTACAGAATTTCACCAAATCATTCCAGCCCCATGGGGATTTCTTCTTTCTAACAGTGAAAATGACCAGCTTTAAGTTCTTCCATTCGGGGGAAAAAAATATACCTGGTGGGCATTTGTTATACATTACCAGATGATGCATGGAAAATGACATCACAGTGATTTCCCAAATAAAAGTCCCATTGCAAAAATGGCTTCTGAGTTTCATAGCTCTGGAGCATATTGATCAAGGAGAAGTGAAATTCCCAAACCTTACAAATAAAGAGAGTTTTCTTGCAGTAATAGTCCAGTACAGCCTGGACTATTCCAGTTCTCCAACAACTTGTTTGGAAAGAATGTTTCCTTGCAGTACTGTGTCCTTTGATTAGCACTTGGGACCATGCTGTGCTCTTCTCTTATTTTCTACAGAAATAATTTATCTGCACTAAAAGTGTTTCTTAAAATGGAGCCTTTTTGCACTATCAGAACACTTCTAAGTGGCTTCTAGAAGCCTCTCTGTCTAGCCACTCTGAAGTTGAAGTGAAACAAATAAGTGGAGGCTAACACACAGTGTTTATTAGAATCAGATAGAGAAATTTTTCAGGTGTAATTTCTTTCTCTTCAGAAATGTTTTGAAATTACTCAGATAAATAGAGAAACTATCTTCTGTGTATTTAGAAACACATGCAGAATCTCTAGAGGAGTGCATCTGTGACATGACTGCTAACTGCTATAAAACATACAGCTACTTAAAAAATAGAGTTCAGTGAAATGCTTTGAACAAAAAGGTGTAATCATATCATCATGAAGGAAAAACGGCTTCTTTTTTCATCTAGAATGTTCCCATTTCCAGAAGATTTCTTTAAATGGAGAAATGAAGTTTGGGGTTCAAGTCAAATTGAGATGTTCATAGTGGTTTTGATTTTAAAAAGCACTCAGAGAGCCTCAGATGGAACAAAAGGCCTTTCATCCTTCATTCATTTTGAAATTCCTCATCAAGCTTTTATGTTAAATTCTTTTAATATATATCATCTTCCTTTGTAAAACCAGTTTTAGAGACCTTGTTGGAAGTAACCTTTCTGGTTTTTGGTTGCTTTGTTGTTTTAAAGTCCATGTTAATTTATGTTTAATCATAAATTATATGTGTTGGGAACATACCATACTATGTTAAACTAAGAATGTTCATATACATTTCCAGTTCATGTTCCCAAGCGTAGCTGTCACAGCAGAACCAAAACGTGTTTACAGGTATGAAAACCTGTACAGTAAGTTAAACCACATACTAAGAAAAAAAAAGGAGTTCTTGATGAGAGCTATTTAATATTTAGACTCATTGTCACCTGGAGGTTCACACAGATATCTTTGTCAGATTTCAGTTGTGTGGAACTCCTGATGACTTTGGATTCAGGCAAACAACAGAATTAGGCTAGAAATTGAAGATGATTGGTGCCTGTTAGCACTTGGCTTGTCATAGTTAGTGAAGTAAATAAGTGTCTATTTGTATGGTTCATGTAAAGAGCCTAAAGGTAATGTTTCTTGCCCAGCAATTTGAATGGCTATCAGATAAAGGCTTATTTATATTAATTTTTAAAGTGCCTTGTTTGGCTGCAATTACATTGTTCTCAGTACCAGAGCCCAGTGGAAATCTAAACCTAAGAAATATCTGCAAATAACAGGTAATGGTTTCCCCAGTGATAAGCATGGTCTCTAGGCAGCTCAGTGCATAGTTTGTGTCCTGTCTTAATCTGCTGACTACTACTCCTTTTACTTCTTTTATTGTCTCATAGTTTCAATGCTTCGCTTCCAAATTTACAGTTGATTTCATGAACTTTAAAAGTCTTTGAATGCTCTAGACCTTCACACAGTGGTCCAACCTTTTAAAAATGGACACATAATTTATGATGGCACTAAAAATGAAACAACAGCCAAATTTTACTTGGCTAAGTTGGAATTTACCAATCGGATCCATATATCTGGATCCACTCATAGTAATTGCAGTTGCATGCATAGGGTCCTTTTAATCTCCTGGAAATTCAAGTGGAATGTGGCTGCTTTTGCTGGTGCTTTTTTGCAGTTTGCTCAAGGGCAAATGCAGCTCCAGGTTCCTGGCTTACATGGCTTCTAGGACAGATGAGGTTTCATACTCTGAATTAGAGGACAATTTCAGGAGACTTGTAATACCTTGTCAGGTTGCCAGTTTGAAAACTCTTACTTATGAACTTGAGAATGAAAATCAGGAATCTTCAGTGCTATGTCTGTTTCAGAAGCTACTGTAAACATTTTGGGTTTGTATTTCATCATTCTTGTACTAGCTTTTATCCCGTTGCTACATGAGGGGATGCTGTGTACCTGGTAGTGTGTTCTTCTTATATTGCTATTATTTATGACTGGCAAATTAAAAGCTAGATACTTAGTGTATTAGCCTTGAACCATACTCTAAAGACCTTATTTACTAGCTTATTTTCATTTTAAAATGCATTAACAGCTTTGAGATGTATTCAGATCAAAACACAGATTCAGATAACAGAAGTCCACACATGCAGCTGCTCTGGTTGTCACTGGAAACAGAACCACAGATCTTACCTTTCAGATGTCCCTCAGTAGTTGTTAGTGAACAGTGGGATCTTGTTTTCATTAGGACTGATGAGTAAAGGATGACATTAACCATAGGTAAAGGCCACTGCAAGAATGGTAGGAATTCCTGTGAGGAGCTAAGATCCAGGACAGAGTGTCACAGCTGACTGTCTCTTATCACAGGAACTTGAAACAAAATCCCAAATCAAAGCAACAGTGAACTGTTGGGGGCTGAAAATCTGGCTGGGGGGTTTTATGGTTGAACTCCAGCTTAATAGCTAGAAAAGACTGGAACTGCTGCTGGAATCAACTCTTTCAAAGCAATAGTGATGGGACTTACAGAGATCCCTGTCAAGGTTACAGATATTGTTTAAAGGACCAATCCAGTAATTAATCACACACATGAGTAGCTTTACGGTGAGTACGGCTGGCATCAGGGAAGATGCTCACATGAAATGGTCTTTTAGGATTTGTAAATATTTCGGAGATTTTGCCATTTGTGCTGGAAACAGTTTATAAAATGAAATTAATTCTTAGCAAATAGTCACATACTCATGTTGAAATGTCTGCTGTCTGTTTGTGAATCTGTTCAGATGAAAGGTCAGTCTAGATGCTGTGTGACACGTGTTGCAGGAATATTGCAGTTTGCCAATAAGGGAGCTAACATATGGACATATAAGAGATAAATAAATAGTCGGATACTAATAGTAGTGATTTCTTTTTGAAATTGCATTTCTAGAACTGTATGACAATACCCTGTTTACTAAGGAAAAGTCATCAGCACTTCATTATTTAGATGATGCTTTGCTACTGTCTTAATATACCCAGTCTTACACAAATAGCTTCAACCTCTTTGGTTGTTTATTTAACCACAAAGCAATTTCACTGCTCTTCCTGCTTTCCAGTACTTGCAAAACTTAAAACTTTAAAATGGAATATAGAGACACTGTTTTCTCTCTGATAGGCAGAGGAACCACTTGTTAGCAACATGCATAGGTATTTTTATTAACAGTTGAGTTATGCATTTTTCTGCTGGTATAGGTTGAATGCAGCTCCAAGCAGAGCTGCTGAGCTACAGGCAGTTATTAAAGACTCGAACTCTTGAGCCTCAATCCTGCACTCATTAAAGTGTTGCCCTCATTAAAAGCCATCAGGAAAGCTCATCCTGAAATTTTAATGGTGTGGGGAGATTCCCTCAGGCTTCCTGATGTTTCATTATGGCTATTCTAGAAAAAAAGGCTTAACAAAAATAAGATCTATGGATGACTTGAATCAGTGACTGTATACTTGTATACTTGGGCAACATGACCACTTGCTCTCCAGGTATAGGGCTGGATGCCAGACTTTGTAATTCAAAAACACATTTCCACCACTAAGGGAAACCATCCTACCTGTTACTTGTATTAGGCCTGCCTGGAAAAGTGCAGTTATCCATGCATAAGCAAGGATAGAGGTCCCCACACTCTGTAAATATAATGACCTGAGTGGGGATCAGCTTCTCATCCATCAGCTGATGGACTGATGGGTGATAATACCCTGCTGCAGGACCAGTGTCTGCTTCCTGATCTACTTACTGGAAGGGCTCAGCTGGTCCCTGGATCCCTTTGAACTTTCCAGACATGCAGCCAAGAGAGAATAAAACAGGCATCCAGGGAATGGTGAGATGGGGACAGGTGATGACAGAAACATTGGTATGATGGAAAGGTGTAAAGTGTTATGTTAAAGAAAGTGCTAGTGCCAAAATGTATTGGTCTGTCAAAACCTGTATGAAGATGTATGGGAATCAGGGTGTGCCTGTCCTTACCTGGTATACTGTAGTGCTAAAGTATATGGAAATGCTCAAGATTCCTAAGGGAGCACCTAAATATCTGGTGTGTTGCTCTCCATAGGGCTAATTCAAGATCTGGTCCATTTCTTCTTGAAATTAAGGTGTTACATGAGTTTTGCAGAAATGATCTCATAAAGAATCAATGCTTCTGGTCCTAACCATAGCTTCGGGGTAATTGTACTTGGTTCAGCAAAACATTATAGCAGATATGGCCAAATATGAAAATAAGAAAATCTCATAAGTGTCTGTCAGGAAAGCTAAGTCTGCTCAAAACAAAGCTTTCCATGGCATCTAAGGTTTCTCCCTGTGCCTTTCTCACCAGCAGCATCTGGAGGTAGATAATGATGCAATGGGCTGTGGTGAAGTGTGATGCAGATGGTGATTTCAAGGGGAAGCAGGGTTTCAGAAGATGTCATCCCATTAGAAACCCTGGCATACCACAGGCACATTACATTTGCCCTCATACCTTTCAACTCCTGCTGCATATGTCAGGGTAAGCGTCCAAACTTGCATCGCATTTCTGCACCTCAGCATACACATATGTTCTTTGTGTGGGGCTTTACTGCAAAGCCTTCAAGACTCAGAGGATTTAAGACTTCACATTATGCTTTTAGTGCAGGTTATAGGAGAAACTAAAAATAAGGGTTTGTCTAGAAAGATCTGGTTGTTTCTACCAACTATTTTGATCAAGGAAGAATTTCCAATTTCCAATAAAAATAATTTTCAATAGAAAGCTCCTTCAGTGAATATAATGCAGTTGATTTATCTCTCATTACTGACTTAGGTCAAATAAAACAGTTTGTTGGCTGGGTGCAACTGTTGTAGAAATGACCATGCTCAATAATGAGCAAGTAGATAAACTTCTGATTAAAACAGGTCTCATTCCTAACTCAACCCTGTTACAAAACAAAGGGAGAAATGAGAAGTTTCCAGGTTTCCAGGAATCCGGTATGGTCTAATAATAGACAGGCCATATTCTGTGCAGTCACTTCAATGTAATGCTCACTTCTGTGGTTTTATGGCAGTCCTGCAAGATTCAGTGAGAGCATGAGGGGTCAATCTAAACAACAGCAGCTACTGCCAGTCCTCCTCCACTGTAATATGCAGGCAGCTACTCGTGGAGGGTTGATGCTTCTTTCAGATACTTCAGCCCACACAGTCAAAATTGTAGCAGTACTCTCATTTTAATAAATAAAGTAGTTGTGCAGCTTTCTAGAAGGAATGTAGAAAAGTTGGACTACTTGTAAGGTGCTTGCGTGTTCATTCTCAGCTACGCTGCTTTTGGGTCCTGAGCCAGGGTCTCTGCACAGGGCTATATACCAGGCTCAGAACAAGCGTGGGATCTCTGTCACATCCATTTCATGGTGCAGATATCCCCAGGGGCCGCCACAAATCACCTTCCTGAAGTTTATGTTCAGTAGCTGAGGAACTGCAAATACAGATCCTGCTCACCATACCCCAATATAGCCTCGAAAAGCCTCAAAAGCAAAAGCTGTATCTCTGTGAGTCCATACCCCGCAAACTGTTGCTCTGATGGCTCCTCTTCCCTCTTCTGTGTGTTCCTGTGTGTTCCTGTGATTTGTGTGAATCTGAAAAGCTTTAAAAACAGGAAAGAAATCACAGCATGGAAATGACATCATTTTGCTTTCTGAAGACCTGTGATTTTGTAGGCTTTTCTTCTGGTAAATCTGTTACGTTACCTACTGAATAGAATTGCAAATAGAAAGCCCACCTCCTTGTACTCCTCCATACTTTCATAGTCCTGTGATTTACTGGGATCAATATACGTCAGTAGAGAGGAAAAACTTCAGAGGAGCTCAAGAAAAATGGAGCTTTAGCATACACTTCTGTCAGATGCAAATACAACATATATAGGCCAGCAACACATGGAGCTTTCTTGGAAGATGTATCATTAATGTATGCCACTGCTCCTCAAGCAGTCAGCCTTTATGGAAATTGAAACTCAAAATCAACATGGTCTGAGGTACTCAAATGCAGCAATAAAAGTTGTAACTACCTTGCCATCACATAACATGCAAAAATCTCAAGGGCAGCTAAAGAGACTTCTAAACCATATCCTTGCAGACTTCTTTCCCCATCATCACATGCCTTCACCCAGCTCACTACCCGTGTTACTGATGTCTGTATGGAGAACCTGTACATCCCAAATGAAAGATCAGTGGAGTGGCAAGAACAGTGCCCCCAGTTCCACAGAAGGTGCTTCAAAATCAGCTTCAAAGCTGCAAGATGAAGACTGGGGAAGTGAATGGAAGAAATAACATCAGTCTTGTGACAGCTATAGATGTGATGGGAAGATAAGCAGTGTTACCCAGTCAGAAGAAACAATGGCTCACTTCTCATTTCCTTTTCTGCTCATAGCTGTAATTTACATATTGTGCATTTTACACTGTAGATACGTATCAAGTTAGAAAATTAAAGCATTGTGATGTTCTCAAACGTGCAACTACTGTCCAAAGTGCATAGATGGAATTAAAAGTCCCAGCATTCACCCTGTTACCCTGCTTTGCCAAGCAAGATATTTAGGACCATGCTGCATATATAGTCTGGCATATCCCTAGTGAGTAGGAGCCAAACTCCATTCAGCCCCATTTTCAGAAATTACTTGACTCGAGAGTGCACAAAACAAGACAGATTTTGGTTTACGTGGTAATGCTGGCTGCAGAGAGCTCCTGTGGCTCAGTGCAGCTACAGTTCAGCTTCTAAAGCTGGTCATTTGGGACCAAGTAGATGCCCTCCAGTCTCAGCTGGCATTTTGTGCCCCTTTTACTCTTTCAGTTCTGTCGTAGTGAATGAGGTTCAGTTAGTTAAATGTATTGCTTCTGCTCTGTAAAGCTGCCAGCCGAATCTTTGTAATGAGATTAGATAATGTACAGCCTTTTCCCTAAGAAATGCTCTCTAGCTTTGGGGTTTTCCTACGTAGTTTTGCTAATCTGGCTGCTGATACTGAAAATGCAGACCCTTCTCAGCAGAGAGAGGCCAAATTGCTTCTAAACTGTGGTCCTGATTTTACAGAGTTTTCCAGCACTCAGGGCTTGATCCCGGTGGTATTAGTGTGGGTTGCTGGGAACTTTGCCTGAGGACTGATTGCAGGGATTGAAACCACATTTGGAATGTGGCAGCCGTTTACAAGCACAAAGCAACACCAACGCAGAAGCTGTGTTATCCACTGAAAGCTCTGGACAGTTAGGTCTAAGCGAGGCAGAATAAGGCTTAAATCAGTTATTAAAGTGCAATACCTGTGCTGCTCCCTCGTCACTGCTTCCAGAATAGGAGTAATTATTTGTCAACTGTTCAAGAAACAAATTGATTCTTTTTGTTTTGGTGGGTGATAGGTAAAAACAACTCTCAGGGTTATTCTTGCATGTAATGTGAAAAATCAAACTTTTCATTTATTAAGATTAGGGTCTTATCAGTGTTAATTTTGCATTACTGAATTTACCTTTATGATCACCCTGTGAGGGGGGCTTTTGGCTTCACTTTCCAAGTCATTGAGTACAGTTCCAGTTGTAGTCAGTGGGAATGAAGGGTGACTCTGGCAAGACAAGTCACAGTAGCAATTAACAACTCTTATAATGGATACTTCCATTTTAAAGGCTGCTCAAACAGTGTCACAAAACTGTAAATATAATTTCAGAGATCCTGGAATTGCTCAGGTCTGAAGCTTTAACTCTTATAGACTTAAGCAGTTATGTATGGACCTTGGGACAGCTTCCATTTTCCAGTAGTAGGTTGCTGATTATTCAGGCTTATGTAGCCAGGCTTTGAAATCCTTGCCATCGCCTGCTGTTCACATAGCATGGGATTTCCTTTATGTATAAAACCATAGTGCTTAATTGGAATCAAGGCTAGAGAGCTATATAGAGTCTCTCTCAAACCCTCTAGAATTTAATAGAGGATAATTCCCTTTCTACAGAGGATGTTGTTAAAAAAAAATCTTAGAAGAAATTCTATGGCAAGGACATGAATATTACAAAATTCTAAACGATTGTCTAAAAAGCTTGTGAAATGATTATCACTGTCTCATATTTTCTATATATTATGTATATTCAGTGGATAAGTCATTCCAGTGCTCTGTATTCCTTAATGGAATGAATGACCTTGTTCACAAATCTTAACCTCCGTGAGCTTCAATTGCCCTTCTGGTGTGTAAAAGTGATGATGCTGAGCTGAAATACTAGGAGTATTTTCATATTTGAAAAGTGCTGAACATCACTATTCTTTACTAATTATCCTGTGAAGTTTTTCATTGAACTTGAAATTCCTTTAGGAGATACGGGAAAAAAATCCTTTTGCTCCTAGAAATGCTTCTGTAATTATTTAAACATTTATGTAACCTTTGAATATTTTAGCAACATTTACATTTGTATACCAGAAATGAACAAATGAGTATACATACCAAAATACAAGATTTTGAACACGATGAGTACAAGCAGGACATCTACCGTTATAGTATCTCCTCATTTATGTTCAGTCTTAAATTTCTGAGACTTTTGAAACCTCTGGGTTTTGAATTAAAGGCGAACCACACAGACTTCTACCTAAAAAATGGACTGATGCCTCACCAATTTTCAGTGTTCATAAACTTGACAGAATTGCCATAGTAAAACTTCTCTTTTTGTCCTTCTGAACTGTCCTTCAGAGACTGGGCTGATATCTCCAGAGGTGAAAAACCACCAGGAAAATAAACAAGCTTAGACCAGGCTCCCACTGTCAGTACCACTCGTTTATTTTTAGGTCTTCTAGTTGTAATTTTTTCCACTCCTGTGTACAACAGATAGGAAACAGAACAGACAGTGGTTTGAGTTCGTCTTTTGAAACACAGTCTTAGCTTATATTTGACATGAAATTTGTCTTTTGTAAACTATCTGCCTCCACCAGCAGCTGAATGAAGATTTTTCAGGAATCTCTTGTAAAATTTAACCCAGCAAAACTGATTCTTAAAGATATAATAACAGCCCTTTGATGGCTGCAGAGTCCAAGGCGCTATGTTGTCACATCGTTTGTGGCGACCTCAAGCAGCTCGTACTCCTTCTTGCAATTCTGCAATACAGAGGTCATGGTGGGATCAAGACCTTAATCTGAAAGGAGTAAGTAAAGAAAGACCCAGAGGTTCTGCTTTATGTGGTAACAGTACTAATAATCTCCTTAATATTCACTGCAGCTAATCCATTTGTTAACAGTTGGAAAGGTGCATTCACTCCCCAGATCACAAAGCCACATAGTGTCATAGGTAGTGATTCAGGAGTGACTATCTCTTGATTTCCAGGCAGTAGTTTTCTCTGTCAGTTCAATAAAATGTGATTTGTTGTAGAGAGAACCTATCCAAGCCATTTGGAAAGGCAGTGGCCTTTGTTACAGAGGGGCACAAAAATATAATGCCAGAAAAAAAGAAAGACAAAGAAGAAACCTCTAGGGAATTGTGCTTAGTCCTGTCTTTCTTTTGCTGTCTGGCATCTTT
Source organism: Nestor notabilis (assembly GCF_000696875.1). Taxonomy (NCBI): domain Eukaryota; kingdom Metazoa; phylum Chordata; class Aves; order Psittaciformes; family Psittacidae; genus Nestor; species Nestor notabilis. The sequence goes on along the minus strand of NW_009926933.1, from coordinate 81,198 downwards.
ATTTTAGTTTTAATCTGACAAGAGAAGTTAGAGAAATAGAAAAAAGGAGGGAAGTAGCTGAATACAGCTTAATAATGAAAGAAACTGCTGAAATAGCATCAGAAACTCTTTAAAATGCAAAACTTCTTGCTGATCTGCTACACAGAGTAGAAAAACAACAACCACTTAAAGGTGGTGGCTAAGCAGGCTTTCCCTTCATCATCTCTCACTTCTTCTGATGCCAGAGATAAAAAGCACTTTCAGTGGGAAGATACGTTTATAGTAAAAGCAGAAATACTACAGGAGATGGGCAAGATATCACTGCTTACGCTCTCCAGCTCCTATTAGAAACTTCCTTAGACTACTGTGGGCAGGGCTCACAGGTGAGAGCCAGTCACTGGACCTTTGAGAAGCCTTGCAAAGCCCTGTAGGAAAAGAGAGATACCTTTCTCTATCAAAAATGCTTAAACAAATGCACCTTTTTAATTAACATTCCATTTTAATTTATTACTCTCTTTAATCTCCCTTCTATCCTTCCTCCATGATTCCATGTGACAGTGGTTTAGGTTGTCCCTACCAGTCCTGTGTTTCTATCTCTTTTTCTATCCCTTCTACCATCTATGAGAACAGATCAGAATAATTTTGCCAAGCCTGTGTTGAATAACTCCAAACCCAAGCTGACTGTGATGTTATTTCCATCTGAGTTAATCTGAGCTAAGAGGGGCTGTTGTTGCACATAACCCCTGCCCTTTCTTCTTGTGAGGGACATCTGCATAGCAAATCAGACCTCAAATGTGGCTTGCTGAGGTTGAAAGTTGTAGCAGAATGGGTACATCTGGATTTGTTCTCCAAGGCTGAGAAATCCTTTTTATTTGTTTTTGAAGTGACACTGTGTGAGACAAGGTCAAGGGAAGCAAACCCACATGCGCTCATTCTGCTAGCCTGCTGTAGCAGACCTTAGCTATGTTGCTTACAGAAGCTGTAGACTATGGAAAAGCTTCAGTTGAACGTTTCTTTAGAAGGAGTATCCTGAATCCTGTATATATGGAGCACACACACAGTCTGAATTACACTCTGAGATACTTCCTCCCTTTCATCCCCTGTATAGCACTAGTTGGGAAGTCTTTCTTCAAAGAAAGTTGCCTTTCTTTGTCAAAAACAATCAGTGTTGCTTCAAGAACGGATACCCGAAAGCACAACAGTTAAAATGCATACAGCAATACAACACAGTACAAGCTTTGCTCCTCCTGTACTCTGTGTGCTACCTTTTCATTAGAAATACAGGAACAGAAGAAAGAGCATGTGTAAGGACATTAACAATGCTTGTACTTGGGGAAGAGAGTAATGTTTTTCTCAGTGCAACCCATAAAGACCTGCCACTATTGCTGATGCATGTCCAGTAATAAATATTAACCTGTAGCCATTTAAAGGCTGCATGGTAGCTACAGCAGCCACCTCCTTAGGATGCTGTATATATTTGTTTACCAATTTGTTTGTCACATACCCATGAAGGCATATAGCAGCTTTACAAATACAGATGGAGATTGGATCTCAGCCCAGAACCATTTAGGAATCGCAGTTTTACTACTATTGTTACTGTGTTTTTTTCCCTGACGGTTGCATTTGTTCTGTTTCTGACAACATTGGGCTTCAGATAATATTAAATCATACATCTAGACCAGACCTGGTCAGTCTGAAGCTGAGTATGTTATTAGAAATCGTTTATCAGTATGTGCCTGTGGTTTACTGTGTGCATAAATAAGCAACTTGTACAACTGCCTCAGAAAGTTTGTTCATTTGTCTTTGGGATGAACTCCACAGAAATGAATGGGATGGACCCTGGTGCAGGATGGCGATGGCTGCCTCTCCAAGCAGCAATAGATCTTATTGACAAGCCTCCAAAAAGCCTCTGCTCAGAGGAAGCTAGGGCTAAAGAATGAAGAGCCATACCTGAAGCTGCTTTGTCAAATGGTCCAGTCATAGGATCTTCCAACAACCTTCCATTTGGCTCTAGAAGTTGTTCTGTGCTCCAAGTGCAGTACAGTTCTTTGTTGCTGACCAAGGCTCCCTGGGTTGTGTTGTTTACACCAGTGGGGGAAAATAGACAGAAAATTGAATTGACTTTCCTGAGGTTACAGAGGAAAACAGAAATTAGAGTCTGTGTCAGCCAGGACTTCCTTGTACCTGACCTTTGTTGAGGATGTTGTACAATAGGTAACATTCATATGTGGTGTATTATTTAGATGTGAATTCTTTTTAATTTCAGCCGTCTAAGATTTAGGTATGTGGTCTAAGATACTTTGTAGGATCTCCATTTCTGGTAGAGAAACACGGCAGCTTCAGGGAGAGAAGTAGTAACACTGCCAAGCATCAAGAGAGGAAACACCCCCTGGCCATTCCTGTTTCCATGCAACTGAGACAGCAGCAAGGCATGTGTTAGACATCAGCAGCTCCAGTACAGGAGCTGAATGCCCCTGATATGTCTTACCAGCTGTATACTGCTGTAGGCAGAAATGTCTCCATGATCAGGAAGCCAAGGCTATAACTCCTGACATGTAGCCCTTGCTTGCCTGTGCAGTGGGAGTTTTCATGAGAAACATATTCATGTTTCCTTTCTCAGGGTGAAGCTGATGCAATGGCACCATAGAAAGAAAGAGCAGCCCATCTATGAAACAGTTCTGAATTACTGCATGATATTGTATTATTCACCTTGCTGCATAGTACTTTTAGATGAGATGAAATGGTCATTCTTAGACAGCCTAGTGTGAACTAAACCTTTTTCTGTATTGCCATTCAAGTTAATTCATTAAAAATATTAGGTCATGCCATTCACACTGATAAAATGAAGGCATTTCTACCACATTCAGACTTTTAGACCTGTCTTAGGTAGTATGAGGGAGAAAACCTAAGCAGGCAGATGGGTCAGGTATTGTAGTGCATAGTACTGTTTTCAGTCAACAGAGCCTAGTTACAGAATAAGCCTCTGAGGGAATGAGACATAGAAATGTCTGTGTTATGTTCTCTGAAGTTTCCTTTTGCAATCTCACCACCACATATTTTGCCAGAATGTGAGCGGTGCCTAAACCTGACAGAGGATACAAATGGGACTGGGAACAGTTTAGCTTCTGTGTCTGTGGTCACAGAGGGCATCCTTCTGTTTGATTAGCCTGGGGACATAAGCATTTCCAGCCGATAATCTTCATTTGAATAAAATTATATTGGGAATGGGAATGGAGATAAAAGGGAGCAGATGATAATAAAAATATATGTTCAGGTGGGGACATGCGTTGCTACCACTAATGATATTCGTTATGGGTGATGAAATAGAATTCTGACAGGGTGGGAGCAAGAGCAGGAGTTGAGATCTGCTGGGTTTACTGTTAATTTCTGCAGACATACCAGCTCATTTAGTACTGTTACAGCTCTTATTGCCCACCACTTAATGTATGATTAATGTGCCATAGGATTTCCCCAGACATTTATGACACCCTTAGGAATAGATATGACAACGACTTTATCACAGGGAGTCACTTCATACTATCTGCATCTCTCCTAATGATTTATATATTCAGGAGTGATTTTATCACTAGTACTCAGTAACGTAATAAATGAGAAAACTCAATGATCTGTAAATTACAACATTGATTAAAGAAGTGATTACTGATATAACTCTTACATGACTGTGATAATGCTAGCTTATATTTCGGGACATCGTTTACATGTTACTCATAAATCTGCTGCAGTGTTCAGAAATACATTACAGCTTTAATCAAAATGTAAACATTTGTAAACAGATAATGTTTATTGTGGAGGAAATGAGTAGACTTCTGTTACTCTTCAGTGGATGAAATCCATTCCAGAGCCAGCTTTGTCATGATGACTGAAAGTGTCACCCCCTGATGAAGGTACTCATCAGGGTAGAGCTTTGATTTGCTGCTTGCCTCTGTTGAGACCTGTTTTGGTTTGTTGGCTTCCTCTTGCCCAAGCCATGAGGGAGCCTTGCTCAGTATAAATTCCACAGCACCGTGATCAGCTAGTGGCTCAGTGCATAACAAACAGAAAATCAAACACCAGCTTCATAAATACTATCCAGTCTTTAGGCATCTCCAGCATAATTATGCCTCTTGAGTCAGTGAAGAATTTTTGTGTTCAGCTGCTCCCATTGTAAAAGGCCATCATTAACATGCATGAAGAGAAGGGAGCGTTTTTTGTTTAGTTTGGGTTTTGAGATGCCAGGGTTACACTTTGAGCTTGTTTTGCCACAGTGATTACCCTTTCTTCTTACTTTCTCTCTTCTCCTTTCCCCCCTTAGGTTTCTGACAGATGTGACTATGTTTTTGTCAATGGCAAAGAAATGAAAGGCAAGGTGAATGCACTTGTGAACTTCACGTATCAGTATCTGAGTGCTCCTCTGCAAATCACCGTCTGGGTTCCACGCCTGCCGCTTCAGATTGACATTTCGGACACAGAACTGAGCCAAATCAAAGGCTGGCGAGTCCCAGTTGTTTCCAACAAAAGGTGGGTTTGAGTTGCTAAATTTCTTGGGTGTTTTTGTGAAATGAATAGAGTTGATTTTAACTCTTAGCAAGCAAAAGCAGCTGCAGCACCTGCACCCAAAAAGCAGCATCTTCCCCTGAGGAACAGCAGTACTGAATCCCCAGCTTTGCACCAGACATCTGCAGATGAAATAAAGCTTTTAAAATCTGTGGGAGTTTTGCTTCTGTGTGTGTCTGTCCTGTGCAACAAAGTACAGTGTAGGACTCTGGTAGGGTCCACTTACAGAGTAGTCATTGTTTGGATATACATCTATATGGTGGTATAGTCCATTTATGCGGTCCTTCATCATGTTAGGTAGCCATGAATGGTCAAAAAAACCAGAAGGGAGGGCTGCTGTTTAAATGGGTACTCTCCATTAGCACTCTAATGTTAGTTTTCACTAATGTTCTTGAAAACAATTCTTTATGCTTCGTTTTCATGTGAAAAAAGACCCACCAGAGACAGTGATGATGAGGATGAAGATGAGCGGAAAGGAAGAGGATGCACTCTGCAGTACCAGCATGCCATGGTGCGAGTCCTCACGCAATTTGTAGCTGAGGATTCTAGCCCTTGGGGTCAGCTGAACTACCTGCTGGGCTCGGATTGGCAGTTTGACATTACAGACCTGGTGATGGATTTTATGAAACTGGAGGATCCTCACATTGCCAAGCTGCAGGAAGGCAGGATTTTGATTGGACGGGAAGTGGGAATGACAACGATGCAGGTACTGTGCTCTAGACTGCCACAATCTGCCATTCTCATAGAGAACTAGTGTGTGGGGTATAAATAAATCCAGTAGAGTGTTCTGCTGTCTTGAAAGAGGGCAATTTTCCATTGCATTTCCATGACCTTCTAGTGTGTCACATAGAGCGTTACCCAGTGACAGTGATCCAAGCTAGAGGTGGTCTGAGGCATGCAGCATGGCCAAAAGCTAGAAGCCATAGAGCCCACATGGATGCAGGTTACCACCAGTCAGCTGATGGGCACCATTTTGACTTTTTGAGACAGAGATCTTTCAATTGTGCCAAGTTTCTTTTGATTTATTTAAATATTAATTTTTGGGGAAAAAAATAGAACCTGGTTAATAACCCTGAAGGGCACAAGTGGCCAAAATCATGTCCCAGTTCTGCCCCTGCTGAATCCTTACTAAAGCCAATGCATAAATGCATAGCTAGTCTAGGCTGTAGATCTGAGATGAGGAAGGTGGAGAAGACAAGCATGTGCATGAAGTGGCTATCCTTAGTTCCCTAAAGACAACAATACGGCCCTTAGTTTCATTAAAGGGAAAGGTATCCTACTACCTTGATGGTCCACCAGAAACAGAAAAGACAGAGAAATGAGAATTTCCAAGCAAAGAAGCGAAGGACAAATCCTAGATGTTGCTAACCTCTGTTTGAAATGGTTGGGAAGAGTGATGAGCTTATCCGTACTGGGGCACAGGATAACAGGGGAAGAAAGTTTTAAATGGACTCTTCAAGTGAAGTGATGCAAATAACACGAGAGAGATAGTACAGCTCTCAGTACTGGGTGCAATGTTCTTGGCCATAACCTCTCCACTGAATGTGTTTCTGACCCTGCTAATGAAATCAGACTACATTGTCCGTGTGTTCTGCCATATCATTTCTATGCATAAAGCTCTGGAGACAAGAAGGGATGATGACCTTAAGAAAGGGGTTTTTAATTTTCCTGAGTTGTCTTTTGTGTTTCTCCAAAGGTTTTGTCTCCTCTGTCTGACTCCATCCTGGCAGAGAAGACAGTGACTGTGCTAGATGACAAAGTGACCATAACAGACCTTGGAGTCCAGATGGTGGCTGGGCTTTCACTCTTTCTTCAGCCAAGTGCGTCGAGTAATCGGGCTATTGTGGCTACAACCGTTGCCCAAGAGTTGCTTCATACCCCTAAGCAGGTAGTGTACACTCCATATTTACTGTTGTTGCCTTTTGGGATGGGGCAGTGTTTTATTGATGTGAAGTACTGATGATATTTCATAAGAAGTTTAGAAGTTAGACTTAAAATACATGTCCATGTCAATTGCTTTCCTCTAGAGGTACCCTGGAGTTGCCTTCTCATGTCTTCCCTTCAGATATGGACCTAATCTGCAGTAAGATTTCTGACTACACAGAAGTTTATATTATTTAAATTTTTAATGCTCATTCTTTAGATGATGCAACATCTGTTACTTTCACAACACAGGCAGTCTTTGGACAGTGATCCCTGTTTGCTATATGAGCATGCCCTTGTTTTCCATGCCAGAGAGCACAGAGCTCTCTGTGTCACAACAACTTAATATTTTGAAGAGCTATAAAATAGAGGCAGAAGATAGCCAAATACATTTCTTTTCCCTCCTGGAGCCACAGCAGACTGCCAGGCTCCTCTCTCCTATTTTTCAGATGTATTTGGGGGGGTTGTCATTCAGTTCATGCGCCGATCCTACTTAATTTAAGCCAGCAAATTCCTCTATCTGTAAAGGGAGTCTTTGAAGCAGCATGTTTCAGGTCAGAACCCACATGGAAAAGAAGATTGGAGAACACTCCCAGATCAAGGCAAACAGTTGCTCTGGAACAGATTAAAACCAAGGGTCAGTAGCAGTGGAACAAGCTATATGTTCATTGCTCTTTCACTCAGTTAACTTGAAGAGTGGGACTGAGGACCATGCAGTTAAGTCTGTCCATAGCTGCTCCTCTCACAGAAACTGTATTTCATCTCACATAGATAGGGAGAAATCTCAAGTTTTATAGCTCATTTTCATTATTATTGCTACCTAATTTTCTGTAACATAAAAATAATTCAGACTGTTTTATAATTTAGTGACAGGAAAATGTCCAAACTAGAAGGACATGCTGCCCATCTGTTCCATTTACTGCATCCTGTAAACATAAGAATCTTATGTAATTAACCCATTTATAACCTTCTCCAGGGCTTAGAAACCATGTTTGACATATTGTCTTTAGACAAAGACTGTAAAAGCAAGAGCTAAAGCCAGCCTAACCCAATTCTGTTATGTAGGACAGAGCACCATTTGTCCTGCAGCATGATTGGAAGAATCATGGCTTTGATTGCAGATAAAAGAGCTTGTGAACCTGAAAAGGTTGCACAGATATGTTGTCAGCTTCTCAGATTTATAGATGATCTGTCCTGAGTATGAAAAGATATTCATCAACATCAGATTATGCCATATTATGGCAGGACATTTCAGTAGTGTACAACGTGACATCTCCTATTGTATTATGGCATGGCAATACGATATGACTTGTCATTATATATTGCTACAATTGGCAAGTTATGAAGTAATACAAAAGAGTAAAAATGTGTAAATGTGGTTTGTTTTGGAATTATTTTTCCCAGCATCTGTGTTATGGAACAATTTTAGAGACATATTTTATTTAAGCTGATACTATTTTGTGAGACAATTTCAGTTTCCTCAGAGAGGCACATTTCTGATACTGAAGTGCCTGTGCATATCAGGCTGTCATTCTGAGACTAGACTTTATTAGAAGGCAGTGGAAAACCTTCTCTACACCAGACTCTGGAACACCCAGGGAAATCTGATTGCCTAGCTTTAGTCCCAGATTAGTCAGTTTTTCCCACTCGTTCAATGCACGAAGCCTTCTGTCCCAGTTTCCTGCAGACACAGAGAAGTGGCATGTTCTTGTGGAATCCCACTTTCTCTGCCTCTCCTTCTAGCTCCTCCAGTCTGGAGCCTGCCCTCCCCCATTGCCTGTGCTTGTCTTCCCACCACCTCCTCTTCACCAGGAGTAAGTGTCCTGCCTGCTTCCCAGCTGAAGGCTTTGTTGGGAGCATCACTCCTTACTGTGTGGAATTTGTGAGGGTCGGTGTCTGCTCAAGCCCTGTGAGTGTTTGCAGTCTTGATCCTAGTTGTGCCAGGTCAGTGTGGATCCTGAGCACGGTCCCTAGTTACTGGGGCACTTTGGCAATGCCTTCATCCCGAAGGACTGAAGTAATTCCAGGTAATGTACAATTCACTTCCTACCTTATTGTAAGACATTCATTTGTTCTCAGGCCTAAATCTTAGTCAGCCAGGGTTTGTCCAAGGAAAGGCATTGAAAAGAGACCTTAGGGACTTCGCATTTGCACCACCAAAATAATAAGACAGGAATAGATTTCACAGTGGAAAATGCATCAAAGGAAACAGTGTTAGCACAGGAGTCACTTGTAGAGTCACATACATTTTTTAATCTGCAGTTTGAATGAAGGGTATAACATTTAAGTCTCTTGCCCTTAGATTAATTAATGCAAGTGTAGGAATGCTTGTGGCTAAATTTTGCAAGAAGTGACTCATGATTTGGAGAGTATCAGCTGAGATCCTTACTGAGCTGGAATTTCAGAAGGCAAGTGCTGAGTGGTTGCTGAAAATCAAGCCCTTTTGAAAGAGGTTTTTTTTCAAGGAGACAACCCAGAAGTAAGCATATACTTGAATGTTGCAGGGATTTCATTATTAGTGTCTTTTACTCTCAAACAAGTTTATAAAAAGGCCCAAATAACTCATGCAAACCTTACTGATGCAACTGAAAAACAACGTGACAGTTCAGATAGCTGAAGGTTTTATTTTTCTCAGGAATGATAGTGTATGTCTCAGCACTGCGATATGGAAAAACCCAGTCAATGTGTTCTTAGTCAAATGTTTTCCTTGGCTTCACTTTAGCACCTTCGATAGCCAAGCTTCAATATAGATTAGTGAATGTCCTTGGGTAACGGGTACTCTGGCAGGCACAGTATTGTCCCTAGCAGATTAAGCAGGACATCTGTAGAGTGCAATGGAAGGCATAAAGTGTTACACAGATTGTGCTATTACAGATCTTTCAATGTCACAGGAATGAATTCAGTATTCTTGCTGTGACTTCCTTTCAGTGAGTCTAATGACTAGATTAGTTCCTCAATTATAATGACCACACCATGTCTGCATAAGTTAGTTAACTTTATTTATAGTTGGGCAACTGATTACCTGAGATGACCTTGACAGATACTGAACCCATACTTCCTTTTGTTTTTTGTTTTGAGTCAATTTGCACTGGAAAGTGGATCAGTGATTTAGGTGCCTAAAAATAAATGGAGGTAGACCAACTTTTACATAGCAAAGCTGATGTATCTCCTGAGAATTCGGAAGCTGTGTCTGTGAGCAGTCTTATTTTTAGTGGCCGTCTGCTCAGGTAGGAAAGCTGTTCCATTTGGCTTGCCGATGGTTCTTAAAATCAACACTGGCGTCCTAAAGGCTTCTCCAAAATGTAAATAAAAGAAAAGCTGGTGTTTAAGTGTTTTCCGATCTAAGTGAGCTTCAAGGACTCTCAAATTTCGATTGGCTCTGCAGGGAAACTCACAGTCATATCATGGCTTTTTCATCACGGTGGGGTATTGCATGTGGTCTAATGAGCTGATATGAGAGAGTGAAGAAAGAGAAAACAGAGCCTCAAATAAGCAGCTGTGTGCATTAATGTATCTCTCGGTGCTACTGGAAAACTGCAGACCATTTCTTGGGGGAAAAGAGCAATGCTGGTGCTTCCTAAAAGCCAAGATCTTCTCTTTCACATGTGTAGCTTCTGTTGATATCAGTGGCAAAACCCAACCTGGTGAGGTCATCTGTAACCTCAGGGAGTGTCCTCTAAGAGGTCCACTCTCATTCTGACAGGAGGTGAAGGTGCTCAGCACCTCTACCTGAATTAGGATGACAAGCTAGATACTTGCACGTCCCTGCCTTTTGGATTGATGCAGTACTGTCCTGTTTTAGCTTATGACCTTCACACAAACTAGTTCTGAGAGTTCACTGGCATCACACAGTTAAGTAACAGATATTAGGAGTATTTTTATGGTGCGGATTCATTACCACATTCTGGCAGTATAAATTACACTTACATTGTATTTATATCTTCTTTAAGCTGACAGAGCTGTGTGATGGCTCGCAAGGATGACAAAGGAATTAAGCAGCATGGGAAAGAGAGAAAGGATGTATTGTTAGATAAGAATCTGAATTCTTCCCTTGCAAATACAAGCAAATTCCCACTGGGAAGGAATGTCATATTAGCAGATTGGACAAAAAGGAGAGAAAGACATACACAGTAGGGGAATGCATGGTTTGAATTAAGATCTGAGTCTTGGCTGCCTTTCATTTCCACATTGTAACGATCAAGCCCAATTTTTGCTACACAACCCACAGGCTTAAAAATAAATGCACATGTAATACTTTGATATTTCATGTGACAAAATTGTTAGGGAAACCCATTTCAGCATTCAGGTCCCCAGACAGAACAATCAGAGCTGGTCTAATAGAAGCTGCTGAGAACAGTATTCCCTTGCCTTTATTCAAGAGAGGGATGTATTTGTTTTCTGCAGAGCCATACAGCCATCCATTTCTTTCCTTCAGTGTCCTGCCTCACTCCAGGACTATTGCAGCTGACCCCAGCAATTGAGGGCTTATTCACAAATACTTTTATTTGTGCTTTAGTGAATGAAGAGCGTTAAAAGGCCTCTTTATTCTGAGCGTGGAACAAAATCAAATATACTGATAAGTCCTCACATCTGTGTTTCTAAGCAGCAGAATTCTCTAAAATACAACCAGTCCTACACACTTTATACCCCTATTTTTGGCTTGAAGAATACAAAATAGCGTGCCCTGGTATCAAGCTGACCCCAGCTTTTTTGAGGAGGTAGTGAACGACACTTTGTAGTCCCTGACTGTGATGCTACAGATGGGCTCAGTGGAACATCGTAGGACAAGCAGATTTTCAAATGCTGTATGGTGATTTAGAGGGCAGAATAATCACCACTGTGGCTCCCAGATTTTCACAGGCAACTTGTACAAGGCCCGACACAGAGGGACTCATTACATCTCTGTATGACGGGCTTTCTTCTGAGCTTCCAAACCAGCTCTGCTTCCTGCATTCAGGTTGCCTTTTGAAGAGTGAGCCTCCTTGTTTTATCTAGGTGGAACAGACATAGACAGCAAACAATAATGTTGATGGTGACTCACACAGCAGGGTTTGAAGTATTCCAGGTCAGGCAATACAGAGTTCCTTGGGGACTGTTGGTGTCCATTAGTGCCATGTTACTTCTGTACCCTGGTGATTTCCCCTTTGTTTTACCCACCTAAATGTAACAAGTGGATAATGAGGGAGATATTGTTTGCATTTTAACAAAAAGCAAAATGCAACATCCAAGAAAATTTATCAAGTGGCATATTTGGACTGATAAACAGCAATGTAATTCAAGGCCAGAAAAGGTGGTGGAATTGCAGCAGATCAAGAGCTGGCCAACTTGCTGAAGTTATACCTGGAAGAGGGGAAGAGAACAGCAAATACACAAGACAAAATATGTCTTGATAAAGAAAGTTTTTTATGTGCTTAAGGAAAGTATGATATTTGATAATTGACAGTGGTTGTGAGAAGCAGTTTCTTCATCCCCTCTGGACTGGATTTTGCTGTCATTAACATGATTTAATATACATCATCTGACTCACTTCACACCGTCACAGTCACCATACAAACCATCTGTTCTCTAAGAGACACTGGCACTAATGGGTAATAGTGGTTCATTTGTTCTGGGAGTGCAGCTGAGTGTGTGTGAGTGTCTGTGTGCACATGTGAAAGAGAGGGGAAAAGTGGAGGAATGAAAGACTGGAGAGGCAGATAATCCCTCGAAGTAATTGTTTATGCTTGATAATTAGTGAACACAAGTATTTTACGCCTCAGTGTTGAGGGCATCAGACTAGGGGCAACAACTTTGTAGGTAGGAAGTCTCCAATCCATCTTCATCTGCTGATAGTAATTGGAGGACCTTGTCAGAGATTTGGAGGGGATTTATTGATGCGGTACATAGGATTTGCAGAAACAGCTCTTCGAAGGACATGGTACTAAATCATTTCTTTTTTCTTTCTTTTTTTCTTTTCAGCTTTTCAGAATTTATTATCATGTGGGAAATTCACTTCCTTTCCCTGCCTCCAGCTTTCCTTTAGCGATGTGAATGAGAGGAGGGGATCTCTTGCCAAATAGAATATTTTGGCTGATACAATATACTTTGACAAGATTTGAAATTCTCTCCCTCTTTCTCTCATTTGTTTTCTTTCCCTTTAATTAATGTTGTCCATAATACAAGTGCGACAATGTTGTACTGTGTTACAAAAAAATTGGTTCTTCCTACAAAAAAAAGGGTCTCTTGGATATAAAAAATGTCGATGCTGGTTGAAAATAATGGCTAAGCTATTGCACACCTCTGTTACCTATAGTAAATCACAGGCATGCCTGCAGATTTCAGCTGACTTGCTGTTTAATTTTTCTCTATCTCTGCTTTATGAAAACCAAGAATGCAGAATAGTGGAGAAATAGTGTGAAGAATAAAAGTTGGTTTGAAGTTCCTTACAACTTCATCAAATTCTAGCCATTTGGGAAGACTTTTTCCATGCTGGCTACCTCTTAACCTGAAAGGTGCATGAGGGCTGTTAAAGCGGAAGGGCATCTAGATAAAAAAGCCAAACAGGGATGTGGATATCTTGAAGAAGACAAGAAAAAATATATGGCTTCTCATGAATCTTCCTCTCCAGGGTCTGGGCAGGGACCCTGTATTCCTCAGAGGTGCTGTTCTACCACCAATAAAACCTTCTTGCATGGCAAGGGCCGTAGTGGATCTTTGCAATGCTAGATATGCTGTGTTTGGCTATTAACGAATGCACCAAGGATTTAGCATTGTAAATCCTTTTGTAAAGATGTGAAACTGTGGAAGCCCCCAGTGGACATGGGAGGAGGCACAAGCCTCAATAAGCTCCGATCTTGACTGTACAGAATTCTACACTTATTTTCTCATTCTGCTCCCCGGAAGAGAGCACCACTGGCAAACAATATCCAGCCTGTTGTGGTATGTGCTTGAAGTGATGCCCGTGTTTTTTCTACCCAAAGGTTGATGAAAAGCAAGTGTATCTTACGCACCTCCCTGGTGGTATGCAAGGCTGTCCTTTTGTTTTAGGGAGAAGGGAGGCAACAGGGTGTTGAATTCCCAGAGGAGATGCATCACTACACATATCTGTTAAAAAAAATCCTTTACTTTCCCATGACTGGGTCTGCTCTTCTATAGATTTCTGTGATATAAATCTAAGCTGTGTCCTGCAGCTTTATGTTTCTGTCTGTTCAGCCATTTCAGGGTTGTTTCTCTAATGAAAGATCAGCTGTTTTAATTTCCTTACACAGTTCACCCTTCCCTTCACAGCTTCTGAGCTACCCTGGCTCTGTTTCAGCTGCTTGAAGTGCATTTGAATCACCAAGAACTTTTGCCTCCTTTCCTGTTCTGGCAACTTATTTTTCCGCTTTCAGTCCCTCAAGAACTTGCTGATAGCGCTTTGTAAATTAAGTATTCGGTATAGCCCGACCTTCTGCACAGCTAAATGCCCCTTGCTGTTTTCATTGAAGAGCTTTAAATTTAACTAGAAGGGTAGCAATTCCCTTTGTTTATAACCATAGCATAACAAATTGTAGCCAATTGAAAACCATATTAGGTTGTAAATTTGCATTATGACTGGCTGTTAGGAGGGTGGCAATGTTTCTCCCCAGTGGTGATTTTCAGCCCAGTTGTTCTGATGTACCCAAGTGTAAAGTTATTAGGGCCATCTGCAGTTTAAGTCTGGGAAGAAAAGAACTTCAGGTTTGAGTGAAGTTGCATTTGGGCAATCTGCCTGCACGTCTGCTGGCTAAACAGGCAAGACATAGAGCAAATGAAACACTAAAGAAATCTGCAAAGAAAGCTACTGAGACGTGGAGAAGTAAATATCTATATCATCTGGATGGGATTTCAAATGGCAAAGAGCTGACCTCTAGCTTTGTGTTTTCTTCTAATGATGACTTCTAACAGTGCTACCTGCAGAGAACAAAGACAGTCCAATTAAATCTGGGCCATTTGTATTTTTATCGTAGACATCGTATCAGAACCCCCAGCCTCCTCTCCGTGACACAGAAATGTGGTGGACTTTTTAATTATCTCCAGGATAAAGTGTGTTTTACTTAAAATAAACCTTTCTCCAGTGAAATGGTAATTGTTCCACGAGTCTTTTTCTTTTCAGTTGAATCTTCTGCTCCAACCATTTCCAAAATACTGTGGTAGCTCCTTATTCCTGCTAAGATATTTATGCCTTGCTTGATTTGACAGCTCCCTGTGACACCTGTGCATGGAGAACATGAGGAAAATAAGTGTTCTGTCAAATGGCTGTAGTAATTTTTCTGGTGTGTCTCTTTCAGCTTTTGTATGACAGGAATGACTTTCTCTATAAATCATGTAAATTGTGGCTTGTTAATGGGTACACTTTGGTGTTACAGACATTTCATATTGATTATTTTATATGTTCTTTTGCAAAACATTAGCAGGAAGGATAGCAGTGGAACCTGTAGTGAAAAATGTGCCCAATTTTCTGCACCATCAGTTGAAGCTTGGTTTGCTTTAAATGCAGTGCAGAGCCATTGTCTTCCATTTCCTCCAGCTGCTGTTCAGAGCTGAGAGATTGGTGAGCTGCAGTGGTTTGAGCTGTTTTATTTAAGACTCTGTCTTTAACCATATCCCTCTCCTTTCAGGAAGCTGTAGTAAGCACCTGGATTCAGTTCAGTGACAGCTCTGTTACTCCGCTGGACATTTATGACTCTAAGGACTTCTCCCTTTCTGCTGTATCATTAGACGAAGCTGTTGTCTCAATCCACCAGAACACTGCCTTAAAATGGCCAGTTGTGGCAGCAGAAGGTGAAGGTCAAGGCACGTTAATCAAGGTGGACATGATGATTTCTGAAGCCTGCCAAAAGTCCAAGAGGAAAAGTGTCCTGGCTGTGGGGAATGGCAACATCAAAGTCAAGTTTGGCCAGAATGATGCGGACTCCGATACAGGTGGAGATTATGATGCTCATGAGATTGAAAACCATGCTAGTGACCGGCGGCACAAAGTGTCGGATCAGGAGCGGTATGGCCAGGATGGACGCTATTATGGTAGCTCTTCAGCAGAGCGAGAGGAAGGTGCCATCAGGAAAGTCAGCACCACAGCAAAATCTGTGATAAAAAATAAAGTCATTAAAAACAGTAGGCTGGATGGTGGCAAACTCTCAGATGATAGCCAGCTGCAGAACATTCCTATAGACTTCACCAACTTCCCTGCTCAAGTAGACCTACCAAAAGGCAATGCGGGCATGGAGGAAAATGACCTGGTGCAGACACCCAGGGGCCTTAGCGATTTGGAGATTGGGATGTATGCTCTGCTAGGGGTCTTCTGCCTGGCCATTCTAGTCTTCCTAATAAACTGTGCAACGTTTGCACTGAAGTACCGTCACAAGCAGGTTCTGGTGGAAGGACAGGCCACCATGACCCATTCCCATGACTGGGTCTGGCTGGGAAATGAAGCAGAACTGCTGGAAAACACGGCAGATTCATCACCTCAGCAGGATGAGCACACAACTATTATTGACCGAGGCTCGGGTAGTGAGGAGAGCAACCAGCTCCTCAATGGCAGTGCTCAGAAGAACATCCAGAGCCAGGTTCACAGATGTGCTGACTCAGGGGGAAAGCACGGAAAGGAACAGAAATCTGACCCTTTACATTCGCCAACATCTAAACGGAAGCGGGTAAAATTCACAACATTCACTACCATCCCCCCTGACGATGGGTGTCCTACTGTCAACTCAATCTTAAGTAGCAATGACGATGACATTAAGTGGGTGTGCCAGGATATGGACCTGCGGGACTCCAAAGAGATACGAAACTACATGGAGAAGTTCAAAGACAAAGTGTAGCTCCTTGCTGGTTTTCTGGGTTTAACCACACCTTGATGCCTTCAGTTCTACAGTATATATTGGGACAGAAGATGGGGAGGGGAAGGAATCACCAGGAGAAATGATGAGGCAGTTTTTATAATCAGGGAAAGAATTTTGCCAAACTGTCCATGGTTTGTTTTTGGTTTTCGCTTTGTTCTGCTTTGGTTCGGTTTGTTTTCCAGCAGTTACTCTGCTACTCATGGATTTAGGAAGTGGAATATAAATAGAAAGGAACAAGGAAATGGTATGACCAGTATGGTGAACTGGGCAAAATGAGATTGTGAGAAATTGTTTTATGGGTCATACAGATAATGGTAATAATGCTTCAAAGTACCAAAAATATTTGTAAAAAATAAGAATATAAGAGCATGAGAAGAATGAGCAACAAACAACAATTTTACTGTATTTCTAATCAAACATCATGATTATGGACATATGACCCACAAGGAGACTTTTTAGATTGAATCTCAAGCTGTTTCTTTTATTTCTTCATTTGAAGAGAAGATGTGTATTTGGCATTACATATGAAGGAGGAAGAAATTACCCAGTCATTTTGGTTTTGCCTTCCCGTTTGTCTTTTACAGTGAAACAGAATGATTTTCCCTCTTGTATTTTTCTTTTAAATATCTTGAAAACAGAAGAAGTTTAAATTCATGAAGTTCACAGTGGACCAAGAATATTTTGTTTCTTAGTCAGCTATAAATAATCTCCTGTCATTTAAAGAATTCAGGGGATGAGTATTGACAACTAATTTCCATGTGGTGTCCCTTCTGAAAGTTTAAGCCTCCATTGTTTCCCCCTAGCTAGAAACATGTTCTGTTTGGAAGAAGTATTCATTTTACTTTCAGGTTTGGATTGTTTATTTAGTTGTTTGTTTTAACTTTCCACAACCAAAGTTCCTATGTTTCACCAAGGGAAGAAGGTGCTGTTTTATGTTAGTTTTTAGAAGTAACAACCGATGGGAGTGCCCCACTGGTGCGTTTTGAATGTACCCGGAACTGAGACCATCACAGGCCAAATACGCAGAGCCTGGATTTAAGGGGCTTTTTATTGCTAAGTCCATGAATTCATCATTTTGTGCTGTAATTTTCTGTTTATTCTAATGTCACCAGCTCTCATCAAACTCTGAAAGCAAGAAGAAGAATGGACAGAAAGACATTGATTGTCCCCAAACTTTTATTTCCTTTTCCTGGGAGAGCTGGCCTCTGGACAGACTGTTGGGAGGGAAATATTGCAGAAGCAAGATCAAGAAACACCTGGAGCTATTTTATAGAATTTTGGGTTTTGCCATTGGACCAGCTGAGACTGCAAATTTTAGACTAGGTTGTAAAGCTGATGTTTTGAATAAGCAAATACAAAACCCGTAATAAATCTGAAGCAGATACAAAATAGAGGCGTAGATTCATTGTGTAAAGTGGCAGAACTGTGTTGACTCAGGGCCAGTTTACACTAAAGGAGGACACAGATCAAAATCTATACAAGGAAGCCACTGTCATCCAAAACCTTTTGTAACTAAAAGGAAGATGGTATATCCAGCCTTTTGGAAAGCAGTATTATGTTCTGACTGTTAGCCAGAAGCACTTGCATTGTCCTGTCTTTACCATGTACTTCTCTTTTATTTTTTTTATTACTAAACTCAGTAGTTTGGGGTTTTTTTACTTGGACAAAATCAATCCTGCCACCCAGTAACATAGACGGACGTTTTAACAAGATATGCCTAGTATGCATTGTAGACTGAAAGAATGTAATATTTATTTATACATGTTACACGAATTGTAATTAAAATGCTTTACATGGCTTGACAAATGAAGCTTTCTTTTCTGAGGGGAGGGTGCTCCTTCTGTCATTTCTGTGTTGAAGTCGTGCACCCACTGCCTAACAGCTGAAACAAAACTTAAGCCACTTTTTGCAGAGTGAATAGAGGTGTATGAAGTTTTTTCCCTGCTCTGACCCTTCCTTTGTGAACCGCTTCCCCTTCCCACCCAACATGCGGTGATGATGATGGATGGCAGGAGAAGACAGCAGCCAGGCACAGTTCAGGGCAGTGTCACTATTCATCTTGTTCATCTTCATGCCTACCATCAGCACGAACAACTCCAGGACTCTTGCTTCTGATGTGTGCAACTTTGGTGCAGCCCAGTCATAATTAATTATGTTGCTTCTCTGATTGATACAGTAGGTTCAGATGGAAGCAAGTTTCATTGAATCACAACTGACATATACAAAGCACCCTGTATCCCAGAGGACCCCAAGCTACTTTACAAGCTAAGCACAGTGATGCATCAGCCACACCTCAGGGATCAGTATATCTTCCTGGGAAAACGCAGGTGTCTCTGAGGTGAAAAAGGCATTTACAGCACGGAGCTGCAAAGTACGACATCAGAGGAACAAGAAAAATAATATGGAGCAAAAATAATACACCATGGTAGCACAGGATATAATTGTTCAAAGTGTATTTTTAAGAAAGCTGTAATGTGCTGAACAGCCCCTGTTATAGAACGTGTGAATGGCATCTCCAGTAACTCAGTTCTCCCAAGCATTTTCTATGATACAGGTACAGCACTGGCTGGAGAGGAAAGGGGTGATTACTACATCAGCGTTGCTAGTCCATACACCCTGACTTTGCTCTTTGCTTTTGGCAGCTGAGGCTTTATAGGATCAGAAGAGAAAAAGGTATCTCTATCTAACATAAACAGTTGGCTACTGAGAGAAACCTTGTGAGGAGAATTCATCTTGCTCTGTGTTTTCAATATGACATGTGCATGTCTGTCTTGCTATCTCACAACATTATCTAAGAAAAGTATTCCATAGTGAATGAAAACACTTTTCCTAGTTCACCACCTCTCCAAAAGCTCAAGTGTTTTTTTTTTCAAGAAAGAAAAATGTGTCTTCATTGAAATTAAAAGTGGGGGAAATCAGTTTCCCATGAGAAACTACTTTGCAATTCCTTTTTAAAAGCAGTGATGTAAATTTTTGTTGAAAGACACACTCCTGTATTAATGCAACTCAGATTGGATTCAACATTCCCAAAGAGGAGCAGAACTCTTCTGTTATGAATAGGAAAGTTACAGCTTACTCGTTGTTTCAGTATTCATTAAAATGATCGCTATTTTTAGCTTTTTATTTGTAGACTGCATGTATAGTTCTCTGTTATATTGACCTTGGCCAATATACCCCTGATGCCTGATGGGAGCAAGATTTCATTGATGTTTAGCCATGTATCAGTTCTCAGTGACAGTATTTTGGCATTATATTTAGGTTAGAAAACAGAGTCTCTGTCAAGTCTCTCCAGAGTGGGTGGTTTCAGAGGCTTGCACACATAGAGTCCATAGGCAGCAGCGTGTAACACTGGGCTGGACACTTGCCATTCACAAATACATACAGCATATCACACGTGCTGCAGATTACCATGGGTGTTTGTTACAGTTCTGACTTTATCTTGTCTATATCATAATAATCACTTTGCAAACGCTGATAATCACAACTGCCAACATGAGCACGTGCGTGGCCAATGGGAGAGGCTTAAGCAGCAGTTTTTTAAATGCTGCAGGACTTGGGGCAGTCAGTGTGGCCTCTTGGCCAAAGCAAATTAAATGGCAACGTAACATCCCTGAAGCACATAAAAGTGTTTTCTCTGGTGGTTTTTTTTTTACTAACACATGCCTGTTATTGATGTCTTTTAGTTCCTGAGTTACCAACTAATGGACTTCAGCTAATCTCCACATTGGCAACACGGTGGGGTTTTAAAGCTGTAAGAGGAAGACACCTGACGTACTGCCTATCGTAATATGACATCAAACTATAGTGAAGAAGAAGAACCACTGCTCCAGGTTCTGTGCCATATATGTGGTAGTAGTTGAAATGTTGAAAACATGTTCAGACAGGGCATGATGTCTTTAACAGGCCCACATAAAGCAAGGCCTGTGATGGCTGGGGGGACGAGGGCTTGGGAAACCTCTCCAGTCCCAAGGCTTCAACTATTTTGTTGGTCACGGCTCTGGCATTTCTGTTGAGATCCACCCCTGCTGTAAATCTGTGTGTCTCCATTGAAGCATCTGGTAAAGCCATGCTAATTGACAAGGCCCAAGAGTCTGAACTTTTCATTTAATGTATATATGAGAAGTCCCTGACTGTTTGGGAAGAGTTTTAAAGCTGCTTTGCCACATGATAGAACTGAATTTGTGTGCTTCCCAGGCTGAGGGGTTTGTTTGCCCTTGCCATGAAAATGGGAAGAGAGAAGACTATCAGGAGTGCTCCGGAGATCTAGGTGGGATGCTCCTCCTAGCACAGCCTGTTCTCTTCCTCAGCAGCAGCAATTGCTTCATACATCTTGGTTATTCCTTTACTAATCCCTGCCAGCCTGGCTGTTCAGGATATTCCTTCAAACAAAGCAGGGAGAGCATCTCCTGCTGCTGTAGGTACCTGCTGCCTAGGTCAGGCTGGCTCAGCAGCCGAGGGGCTTGCTGTCTTTCCTGAAAAACTTGGCACTATGCTCCTCTGTGCTCTTTGTAGGTCTTAAGCCCAGAGGAAGCTTAGAAGAGGCCATTGGTTTTGACTCCTGTAAATTTGTGGCTGAACAGGACCGTGTCTTTAAAATTTCATGGTCTTTCCAAAGGAAGACAGGTTGTATTTGAAGAGACAACAGAGGGAATTAAAAAAAGAGAAAAACTCAGCCCTGCCTTCACATTTAATTTTTCTGAAGCTACAGAACATGGTGCTTCAGAGACAGAGGCAGATACTGAGATTTTTCAATTTATCTTCCACTGACCAAATATTCCATCAAAGCCCAATTCTGAGTGAGCCACCACAAGCGATCATCTCAGGAGGGAGGAAATCACCAGGCTGTGAAATATCATTTATTTGAGAAATTCACATTGGGTCAAATGTCAGGATTTACATTTCTTAAGCTTTGCTGTGCTGCAGTTCCAAAGGCGCTGGGATAGGGTGCAGAGAGCTGCTCTGAACGTCACTTGTCAATGTGCCTTACGTGCCAGGTGAGGGAATCTGTGAGTGCCAGGGGCGCGTGGCTGCAGAGATAACACACTGCAAGGTACGTTCTTCTGTCAAGGGGCCAAGATGGAAATTCATTAATAATAATTTGCACTTAGAGGAGAGCCTTTCATCTGAGAAGCTCAGTGACTTCCAGTTGTTAGCAACGGATGGAAAGGTGAGCAGGCCCTACTGGTCCTGTTCTCTCAAATGAGACCATGCCGAGTGAGCAGGTTGCCCTTCTCAAGGCCAGGAGCTGTAACTGTGTGAGGGCTGGGTTCTCTGCAAGGGGGGGAATCAGTGAAATCAGCTGGTGCAGGCAGCAATGAGAAGCCCAACCTGCAGGGAGAGAGGAGAGTGTTTGGGTTGTTGATGAAGGTCAAGCCTGGTGTGGAAGCCATGCTCTGACGGGGTGGTGCTATATGTGATGAGAGGCAGCTGTGGATGGGAGAACAGGGCTTGCAGAAGGAGGTGGTGAAGGTCAGAGCCTGTTGCTGTGAGGCTGCTGATACGGAATGGACCTCAGTGAAAAAGTGAGTTCTGCTTTCTTTTGGGTTTTTTTTTATTACTGGGTTGTGTTTGGAGGGGAGGGTAAGTCTTTTTGTTTGCTTAAGTGTCCCAGGTTTGGGAATCAGCAAGAGAAACTGCGTTTATTATGTCTTTGGCAAGGGGAAGGCCACTGCTAAAGGATTAAGGTGTAGTTTGCCTGGTACATGTGCATGGGAACGCCTTGTCATGCAAAGTCAACATGGTATAATCTGGATTAGAAACTGGATTATGAATCCTTCTGATATGGCGTAACTGCTAGGAAGTCCATATTCCTTCAACCAGTGAGCAAGCTGACTTGCTTTCAGCTTCTGAAAGTACTTTAATTTTGATTAAATTTGAGAGATGGCTTGAAAAGGCCCTTGCTTTTAGAAAGCAGAGATGCAGTCAGTTCGTGGTGCTACACTGAACTTGCTGAGTTGGAAATAGTATAGTGACCCCCAATGTTTGTACCTATATTTCTTCTTCCTAAGCTCCAATACCAAGTAGACATAGCAGCAAGAGTTTGCTTTGTTTTGAGAGGCTCCTAAACTGGATTTCAAGGCTTAAAAATAGGCTGTTGGCAAAGATGCAGCAGCAGACAGAGATAATGATGCAAATTACCAAATAACTCTCCCTCTTGATTGCTTATTTTGGACAAACTCAGACCCATTCTTTTTATGCTTATGCTAGGGAGGAATTAAAGCTCTTTGTGTGAAGTGACAGTGTCAAAGCCAGTCATGAGCATCTTGGAGACAATCTATCTGTTGTTCAACTGAGCCATATGAAGTTGCAAAGATGCTCTGTACTAATCACCCCCTTGGCTGCTGGAGTGGCTGCCCCATGTACTGTCAGGAATGTTGCAGCCAATCATGCATCTTTCTGGAGGTTTAAAGATAGATGATAACTGGTTTTTTCTCCCTCTATTTTCCTCTTGAGCCTGTATCTGAAGGTTTTTCAGGTAGCCAGTTTCCAGCATGCTCTGTGGCTGTTTAGGGTGGTGGATATTGAAGTATCTCTGTGCTCTGGCTGTTGGAGTAGCTTCTCAACCCTTCCGAGCCTTGTGCTGCAAGGGTCAAATTTAACCTCCTGAATTCAAATAATGTGAGTAGCAACAGAATTCTTGGAAACCACAGTGTAGGTTGGAATCCTTCATAAACAAATTGCAGCACCATAATTATTTGAGTGCTTCTGTCTGGCTAAAAATGCAGGGTGGGAGGGGAAGTCTTACAGAAGGCTTCTGGTAGTTGTGCCACTGTCTCACACATGGCCTAGCAGAAGAGGTACCTGGCTGAGAAATGCCTGCTCTGCCATCAGCCCTCTCAAACTCTGCTCATCCACTGCTTGTTTCTTTCACTGGTCAATGATTTAAGCTGCCACCCAGCTTCCTGAGATTGCTGGTTTAACTTTCAGCATTAGTAAGTAAAAGCCACTGGTAGAAATTCACATTATTCAGATCCGTGGACTGTGGGGAGAGGGAAGGTAGATGGAGACATGGACAGTTGATGTTGCAGAACTGAAGAATGAAAGCGAAGTCCCATGAGAAGAAAGATGAAGACTTAAGTTGTATAAAGGCCAGGATTGCTTTTTTAGTTTGCTTTTTGTAACGTATCTGTCATTTCCCTGACTCTCGTGGTCTTTCCTGGTTTGGAGTGATGAGTTTCTTGGTTTGGGGGTAAGATCTGCACTCTCCCCCTGAGGCTTCTGGCAACATTGGCTGGCTGTCATTACGTGGAGTGGGAGCAGCACAGCAGGTATCAGAGCCTCCGCTCTGACAATCTGCTGACACCAGAGGAACTGCATGATGAACAGGACTGTTAGTAAGGGCTGTCTATGTAATTGATAATGTGGCTGTATGTCATAGAGACTTAATCTAGGAACAGGTCATAATTGTATGTTTTCTGATGACGGGGAATATTTTGGTTCCCAAACTGAATTGTGGAGCTTATGAGGCTCTGGTTGGATGGTTTCTGCAGGCAGAAAACTCCATGTGAGACAGACGAGCACCCAAAACGCTGTGTAGCTAACGATTGTCACTTCACTGTCATTTAGTAGCAATTGCTATAGAGTAGAATTATCTGGGGACTCTTCTTTGGTTATGATGACACTATACATCTTATAAAACTGAGCTGAGGTTACTATAATGATGAGACTCTATTAATTTAATTTGATATTGCTACAGGGCCTTTTCATGGATTGTCTGAAAAGATTAATACTCTTTAACAGAAACACTTTGGCAAATCAAGTCACCATTTCCCATTCTTCCACTCCACCCCTGCATTTTGGGATCTGCCATTTACTTTTTCCATCATGCCTCTAGGTTCATCATACATCCATCAGCATGGCATGAGTTTTGTATTCTCTTTAGAATGCTTCAAGAATGTCTTCTCTGCCTTGTAGGGCATTGTGTCTTCTTATTTTAAAGCCTACTATTTGCTACTATAAATAAAATGCAAGATCACGTTGGGGGAAGAGGAAAATGAGTGGGTCTGATAAGTGACAACTTCAGGGATGTTTGGAAACCTACCAAGCAGACTTTTCCCCCAAATGTGGAGCAAAAGGGATTTGTTCCCAGCTGGGAAGAGAAAACCATTATAAATCCACCTGCCCTCCCCCATGCAAGATGTGCTGCTCTCCATGGCTGTATCAGAACCCTGCAGTGTTATTTGTAGACCTGCACGTTCCCTTGGGTAGTACCAGTGGGACCCGGGTAGCTACAGTCAGGTATATGTGAGTGAGGGGTTTGTTGCTGTGTGAGTTGCAAGGGGCTCTGAGGAGATAGGGGAACCTGAATGTCTGTGCCCTGACTTCAGGCTGCTCTTGTTCCTGCTCTGAACAAAAGCCTGTGGACTCTGGTGATACAGCCTGGCACTTGTGGCTAAAGAAAAATCCCAGGCACATGCTGATGAGAGATCAAGCTCATCTCAGGTAGGAAGAAGTTAAAAAACTATAGGATTATGAGTGTGTCACTTGGTAGAAGTGGCTGCAGTGAATTATCACCTGTGACAATGTGCAATTGTGAGCGAGTGCTGTGGGTTGTAGTAGCAGTGAATGGTTGTGAAAGGTAGCGTTTCCCATTGCATTTTGCAGAGCTTCATGTTTACACAGGTCTGTGAGTACAGACCTCTTGTAATATAGAGGCAAGCACTCCATATTTCAGGTTCCTTCCTGGCATCATCTGTCCATGTAGTAACCACTATAATAGGGTTTGTATTTAATCAGCTGCTACCTGTAAGAGGAACAGATCAAAATGCATTTTTTCTGTTTAGAAAAGGCTAAAGACAAAGAGCTGTCATTTCCCCCTCTACATACAATGGGAACAAGCTGGGCTAGAAATCTAGTGTAGTTAAACTGAGGTAGCTGGAAGGACAAGGCTAAAGATGCTGGTGTTAGCAGATGCAAACTAAGGTACTGAAAACAAGAACAAGGCCAGGTTGACACGGGCTTGGTGCAACCTGGTCTGGTGGAAGGAGTCCCTGCCTGTGGCAGGGGATTGGAACTGTATGAGCTTTAAGGTCCCTTCCAACACAAGCCATTCTGTGATTCTGTGTTCTATGCCTCTTCTCAGTGCCATTCTGTTCACCAGAGCTGCTGTGGGGATGTCCCACAGTTTTTCAGTGATCCGAGGATTGCCATGGTATGCTCTTCCTGCTACTGCAGCTTCTGGGATGCGGGATCTATGGGGCCAAGGCAATAGCATGGCAGCTCTTCATGTAGGGCATGGCCAGCTGCAGTAAATATTCCTGCATTTGTCTGGTCCCTAGGTAGGTTGACATTACATTTCCACTTGCATAAGCTACTGTGGAGCAGTGGGGAGGTAAAAGTGTTTGTGGAAAGGGCAGGAGGAGGAGAGAAGGCCTGCTTGTCTTATTTTAATTCAGTATTTTTGATACCCTGGCTTAAATTGCCCTTAACCTGGTTCATAAATCCAAAGCTATTCTCTGATAATATCACCAGTTCTATGTACTTATAGGTTTTATTATAAAGATGAGCAAATAAATATAAAATGAGCAGGCATATTGCTAAACTAATCCAGTACGATTTCACTGAACTACCAGAATGGAATAATGCAGCAATCAAAGTCTGCTATTAAAACTGAATCCATAAATCAGTGGACTCAAATTAACGATTCTCCAAATTAAACCTGCAGGTAATTAAATTCAATATAGAGTTGATGCTAACAGGAATTCCTATGTTGGTCTCATCGGAAAGACACATGCAGAAGCCAAGTCCTTTCACTTGATATAAACCAGTGCTTTGGCCAATACAGTCCTTCAGCTGGTGAAGGGCATGTGGGAAGTAGGTGCAAATGGGCCATTAAATTAAAGCCTTTTCAGGGATGTACCTCGGAGCAGACAAATGCAGAGAATTGATTTATGTGTGTATCTTGCATGGAAATATCAGCATCTGGAGCAAATGCATGGCCTCTTCGGGTCTCATTCTCTTCTCCCAGTCCTACTCTCTTAGCTTCAGTACCATGGAATCTTCCAGCATCTGGAAGACAGTGGTTCAGCTGCAGGCAGCCCAGTTTCTCTTCAGACCTCTTGGTGGCTGAGAAAGGGGGAATTTCACGGCCTCATGTTGCCTTCTAGGCTACTGCTACTGAACATAGGAAAGCCAATCTCTACTACAGACCCTTTCGTAGCAGAAAGGGGTGTGTAGGGGGGAGGGAGGAGAGCCGGAGACCATCATGATTTCGGTGTCTTGAGGTACCATGGTAATGCTTGGAGGGAGACAAGGTGGCTATTTCCCACCTCCCCTGCTTCCAGACGGGTGTCTGTGTGAAGCAGGATACTGCACTGTCAGCGGGATCCTTCCATGGCACAGCAAAGGCAATAATAAATGACCTTTATACTTCACAAAACCTGCTCAGTTAGCATTAAGCATATGTTCTCTCAGAAACACTCTGATAGCAGCATGAGGGCAGAGAGGGGGAGGCCAGCCAGGAAGCTTGATGTCAGCCTTCTAGCTGAGGTAATGGACATAAAAATCTCCATATGCTGAGAAGTCACTTTAAGAAGAAGTATTAACCTAATTAGCCCATTTGTCTCTTCTCTCTTTAAGCATCTTTCCAACAGTAGTTATTTCCTGCCTTAAACTAGGAAACTAATACAGGTAATGTCATCTCTTGTGGACTTACTAGAATAAGTTGTCTTGCTCTTTAGAATAAATACACTTCAGTTCTGTCTGCAAATTTGTCATCTTTCTATGGACTAGGGAATTTCATTGCACTAAGCTGCCTTAGTGAACCTTGCATTCAGAAATACATCTATGGCCCTTTAGGATAAGGCAACCAAAATAATAACACAATTAAAACCAGTCTTTATTGGAAAGTAGAAATTCATTTGCAGGAAATGCAGGCATTGCCCCAGGGAGAAGCAGTCACGTGGAGGTGGCACACAAGCAGCTGCATTTGTATGTTTAAATGAAAATGGATGGTTGACCAAGGCCTGATGCAATTTTGTTTCTAAAAAGGCTTGCAAATACGCTTGCTAGCAATTCCCCATCAGAGCCCCGTGGCTTAATTAAACAAGTTTAATTAGTTCATTTCCATGCAGCATTGCTGGAACTGAATAGGAATAGGAACTATAGGAATAGTTTATGCTGGAACTGAATAGGAAATTCCGGAATCTCCCTCAGATATTGGTGACACAGTGGTTAAAAATGCAATTTGAAGGCTTTTGCAGCTCTCCAGTGAACACGGAGCTGTAAGAAATGCCTCTCTTCAGCCTTGGGCTGTTAATAAAAATTTGGGTGCATTAGGAATGCTGTGAGGGCTATTTTACATGTGGAGTTTTCACTTACAAGTGCCTAAATCTGTTGCTTTAAATGGGAATTTGGTGTTCCTGGCTTCAAGGATGTGAGCTAGTAGAAAATCATTAAAATCATTCCAAGTACCCAGTTCTGAGTCAGTAAAATTCAGCTCCAGAAAAATCTTGATCCTTGAGCTCGTCTCCGAGCTCTGCATCTAGCAGAAGTATTAGCAATTACCTGGCAGCAAATCTTCAAGCCAGAAGAGCTTGGACTCATTTGGCTTTGTGCAGCGCCCCGTAGGACTAGGCACTGTCTGTCCTGGGCTTCCATCCAGGGCTTTCGTCATCGCGATGTTTATGAAGAAGAATTCCAATGGATCTATTACAAGAAAAAGATAGTCTTAAGATTTCAAGGTTAATTAAAACGAGGCTGATAGAGGGGATGATCAGGAGCTGGTGTGGTCCTAAATAGCCAAGAAGTTTCTCAGGAACATAAGTGCTAACGTGATACAATAAAGGGAAACTACCGAGTGCTCACCTAGGCAGAAATCTTAGCCAAGTCTTAAGAGGTGATTAGCTGTTTAGCCAGTGTCAAGACGTCACTGGCACTGTACAACTGCTCTGCATATAGATGCAGGCATGCAGTGCTATTTGCCAGAAGATGGCACTCCAAGTATGGCATGCTGCATGTTTCAGAGTCCTGTCTGCTTGTTCCTGATCTATTGGGTAATAGCTTATGCACATGCAGACCCAAAGTTGACAGAGTTCTATGTGATCAATACAGCTTAAGGTTCTGTAAGCAGCTACATCCTTATACCTCAAAGAGGTCTGTGATCCACAGAAATAGCTGGGGCGGGGGGGATGGTTCTGCAAACAAGAAGTCACTGCTGAATCATTTATCTTGGTGACTTGCAACCTCTGTTGAGAGATTCTGGGTTTTCTTGCACAATTCTAGCATCACTACATGCCTCCTGGGGGGAGAGATATGCCCTTGGATAGCACAGTTCCACTGCAGTGGAATCCCTCTCTTTGCAAATATTGATACAGTGTTGTCAATCTTTATAGCTGCACCTTGAATATAATGGGCATATATAAGCTTTGGGACTGCCTGGAATAATTGGTTGGGGGGTGGCCAGAATTAGAGTATCTGAGTAAAGAGCACAGGGCTTGATGGTACCTTGCTGCACTGTGAATGCCCCTGACAGTGACAAAGGCAGCTCCATAGCATCCTGCTGAGGCAGTGCTGAAGGTAAGCAATTAGAGGAAACATTACATAGTGCTTGGGAAATGAGGATTGGGTATTGTGCATAGATTTCTGTACAAAGTCTCCTATTGCTATGTTTTAAACATGTGCTGGAGCCGAGCCTGATGTGGTGGCTAGGGCATGACTGTGTCAGCAGGTGGTTTTCCATGACAGTAGAGATGAGGATGTGAAGGGGACACCCCCTGCTCAGCAGCGGTGCATCAGTTCCCCTCCTTGGTCGATAGCTGTGTGCTATCTAGGAGATGCAGTACCGGCTTTCATACCAGATGTTTTCCCAGGGAATGTTCCAGGAGTAACTGAGCCTTTCTTCTTGGTGACTGAACAGTAAAAGTTCTAACACAGATGCCTCTTCTCTCGTTAGTAACCCCCCTCCCTCCACCTTGTTCCTCCTTTCCTCTCTTGCATTATGGTCCATTCACGCAGACTTCCCTTAAGCTAAAAGAACATAAAGTTTGTGAGCAGTGGAAGAGAATTATTTTGCTTTGCAAGTACAATAAAATCTTTCTTTTTGCCCTTCAGCATCAAGCAGAGCTGTAGTTAAGGGGAATAAGTTAATCTTTTCATATCAGGGCAATAAAAGAACTGTGAAGTTGGTCCAGAGCTCTTTGGCCATGCGGGTGAGCACAGCCGTGCAGTATTTACAAGCCAGAAAGTGCCAAATCTGCACTTCTCTCCCTCATCCTTTACCAGCAGATGCTTCCATTGTGCATAAGCCCAAATATTAATAATTCTCTTAATTTTTTTTCCTCTTCCTTCTTTCTTCAGTACTTGAGG
This sequence comes from Nestor notabilis, assembly GCF_000696875.1. Lineage (NCBI taxonomy): Eukaryota > Metazoa > Chordata > Aves > Psittaciformes > Psittacidae > Nestor > Nestor notabilis. The sequence goes on along the minus strand of NW_009926933.1, from coordinate 51,598 downwards.
ACATAATCTCATTGCTACACTGTTGGCTTTACTTTTCCTATCTGGAAGCCGTTCTTCTGAGGCAGAATTTAGGAAAATAAAATGACAGCCAGTGGTCTCAGACTTAGTATTGCTAATACTGATTCCATGGATTTCCTTTTATCACACCACTGAACTAACTGACATTACAGAAAGCTAGTGAGCAGTCTCTGCTCGTTCTGATTTCCACACACTGCTCTTGATTACTGAGTAAAGACTGGTCATTTGAATGAGGAGCTGGTGAGGCTGGGACCTATGAGGGACAAAGGAGGTTGGCTTAAGCCAGAAGAGGTATTCAGTTCCAAATTCTTATTCTGGAAACCCTCTCCAGATCCAAGCACACCCACTGAAGAATCCTGAGAAGGGTAATTCATCAGAACAACCAATTCCACCTATTGCAAAGTTAATGTGGGTCTGTGAACTTAAACTGTTTGGGGTTTTTTTTCCTGTTATCACTGCTTGGTTTGGCTAAATGCTGCCAGAGTCCTGATTTCTGCCTTGGATTATACCATGCTAGTGCATGGGGAACAGCCTTGGACTAGGGGTCGCTTCTAGTGCTGCTACACTTCTCTCCTTAGGGTGTACAATTCTCCTCTCTGATTTCCCTATATAAACAGCCTGAATAACTACATATGAACACGTGCCTCAACACAAGTTCACCCTGTGCCTTCTCAGGAGTGCAAGGGGCAGCACTGGAGAGCCCTGGCAGACTGAGCTGCCTCCCCAAGCTCGCAAGAGAGGCGGGTTGCTAATTGGAGCAGCCTGCTGTGGCTGAGTCCCCGGGAATCCCTGGCTGCGCTCCAAGCCACTGCATCAGGATGACAGCCGAAACACAGATCTCATTTTCCCTTAATTCGTCAGGGAGCCTGCCTCTGATTGTACACCTCAGGGTTCCCTTTATGCTTATGCACTTCCCACAACTTATTAAGTTCTTAATGGATTGCACAGTCATCAAGCTGCAGTGTGCTGCCTTATTGGAGTTGCATGTGTTGGCTTCTCGTGCTGTGGTTTTGAGTGGATTTGGGGTAGTTCTGCTGCCTCTGGTGATGGTTTGGGTGTTGAGAGCTCTGCTGTGGTCCTTGAGGAGAAGAAGGTGTCCTCCATGAAACTAGTGCTGATGTCAATTATATCTGGATGCTCATGAGCTGGGGAAGTGAGACAGAAAAGGTTCCTCCCTCAGTTAGTTCTTTCTGCTCAGTTTTGAATAGACTGAAGTACAGCTTACAAACAAAAGTAATGGTAAAAGCACACTGCTGGGGTATCAAGGATTTGTCAGCTTTAGGCTACAGCAGACTGAGCTTCCACCAGGTTTTCTGCTTGGTAGAATGGCAGAGCTCTACTCTGTCATTACAGCTGAAGCTGTAACTGTGTCACTGATGACCCGTGACTTCCCTGCAGGTTCACAGCTACTTTGTCCTAAACACCTATTTGGCCTAATGGATGGATTTAATTTTCCTAAGAGCATATGTGACTGTGTATTCTGAACTGGGAGCGGTGATTTTTCTACAATAATCCAAGCATCTGGGTGAGCTTTTTCTTTTGGGTGCTCCAATGGCATTCAAGCCTTCGTGGTACCTAAAAAACAAACTTTGGAACAAATGAAGTGAGATGCTGTGTTACAGAGGAAGGGAAGATCAAAAAGAGAGGCAAATTAGGACTAGACAGGATGGGAAATGTGGAAGAAATACCATGACCTTTTCAGGAAGACTGAACTGTGATCAGTCTTCTGGAGTTTGATTGCCACTTCTGATAGTCGTCGATTGTGTTTCCTCTTCATGACTTCACGTATGTTCATCATCGGATCTCTGCCCCAGCTGCTAGGATCTCTTTTCTCCTTTTTCCTGACTAAAAGCCTAAATAATTTTACATTCTTATTTTCTTTCTTCCATTAAACACTTCTGAGATTTGGTTTAATATAGGTGTTGGTTGAAACGTTTGGATCCTGGATGCCATTCAGGTAGAAGTTCCACCAGTGCTGCAGCTGTCTGTAGCCTCTCTAACACATCCCCCATGAAATCTGCCTTTGAGTTTTAGCCTTTGAGTTTCAGCCTTGGTGACAGTTCTTGTGATGTTTGGTCACCATTTGAAGCTCATTAGGACAGTCTGTTGCCATACTCTGCTCTTAGTTTAATCTTGTCCACAGCATCTCTTGGGGTGTTTCAGAGGGCCTTATTGTAGGCAGGATTATTCAGGCAGTGCCTCTATGTAGATAAGGGAACATAAGGCTGGGACCTGAGCACCAATACATTTGTCTGGCTCCATCCTTCTACTGTCGCCAGGCTGTATTCAGTTGCCCTTGTTGTTGTGTTGGTCCCTTCTGTATAGCTCTGCCCTGGACACTCTGTGTTCACACAGGGTTGTAACTCTACATTTCTGCTGTGTTCAGAAAGCTAGCAGTGGGGTAAATAAAACCCAACTACTTCCAGTGCCCTGTTGCATGCATCTTTAACTCTGCTGCGCTCAAAAGGTGGCAGATGCTAAGTGCACCTGCAGTTCACATCCAGCAAGATCTGTTAATTCCAGGAGAAAGCCATGCGTCATGTAGGAGGTGAGGTAATAATTTAAAGTGATCCCGGAGACCGTGGTGCAAGCAACCTGCCACTTCTTGGAAATACTTTAGATTTTTTCTCCAGGAATGATGCAGAAATCTTGCTCTGTCCTTCTTGTTTATGAAGTATTATTAGAATACGGTTTCAATGACTGATCATTTCCAAATTTTACTTGGAAATATGAGAAACCTCCATTTCTAATTTGAGGATCACACCTACAACACTGCCTCGTGCCGTTAATGTGGTGTTTTGGTGAACCTGCAGACTTTTGCCCAAGTTTTGCATATGGCTGTCACAGATGTATGCTATCACTTGGGTTTTTTACCATCATGTGCAATGAATACCAAACTTTGCTATTGTCTTCACTGCACAGGCATTCAAAGGGAAGTCTGAACATGCAGCACCGTAGTGGGGTTCTCTCTTTCCTCACTCATAAAAGCAGAAAACTTGGTAAAACTGAGTAGGGGAACACTGTAGGTGTGGAGGGAGTGCTGCTCTTGGAGAATGATTCTGTTGCATTTAGTAACCAAGACAGAAAGGGAACAGTCAAATGCTTAGTCCCTCAAATCCCCAAGGTAATTCTGCTGCTGAAAGCTTTGTTCTACAGTTTGTTGCCACAACTCTGTGTGGCAAATATTATACTGGGGTTTGTTTCATTTTGTATTATAAAGAGTTGCAAAGAAAGAATGGAAAAATTGGCAGTTAAAGGAGAAACAACTATGGATAAAATAGATGGTGTGTTGGTTGTGTCAGTATTAGTTTAATTATTGTGCAAGTCCTTTCTGAAAAGGATTTTAGAGCAATCTACTATCATAAAGAAGATTAATTTCTGTACTGGCAGTTCTACACGGTCTTTCTTAAATCACTTGTGGTGCATTAGGTAATAGAAGTAAAGCGACGGTTTGTCTAAAGGTATAATTCTCCTTGACGAAGCTTCCTCCGTAAGTGCCTTCTTGAATCTGGCTTGGCTTGCATTTAAAATGTTCATGAATGAAAAACGTCCACCTTGAACCAAAACTTTGAATAAAACAAGCTGTTTGGGAAAGTTCTATTTATTGTAAACCTGGAGGTTTTGAAACTGTCCAGTGTGTAGCAAGTGGCTAAGCAAGACAGAGCATGTTTTTGGATAGGTTCTGTGCAGCAGGTGAATGCCTTAGGGGTGATTCTGATTTTATTACTCTGTGGGGTTTTTAGTTGTTTAGTCTTTAGGGATCTCTGATGGTTCAGGCAGCAAATGCACTTGTAGAGTCCTTGGGCAGCTCTGGCTTGTGCTGTTCTACTCTACCATGACTGCTGTGCCCAGGAGCCACCTCCTTGGAAAGGATGCTGGTGGTGGATGGTTAGGGGTACACATGGGAGGAAAGCTTTTCCCAGAGAGGCTGTTGCAGAATTAAGAAGGCTTGAGGGGAGGCAGGCAGGCAGCTCCCCTGCTGCTGCTCATAATAAAACAAAACACAAAAGAGTAGGAAGGGGTTTTGATAATGTTTTACTCCTCTGCAGGATTTAAATCTTTAATAAGTTGGCAGATATTAGTGGAAGTCACTTTCCTGTGGCTTCGGGAAGAATCTAGACCTCCCTGTGAAGTCCTAAGCACAGGACTGACCTTCTCAGAGGAAAACAGACACCATGGAGGGCAGACGGGGGTATGCGTCTGCCAGCTCTGACCGTACTTCAGTCTGGTCTCATGCTTTATACCAAAGAGTGTCCATATAACGTTCAGCCCTCCAGAGATGCGAAAGCTTTATAATTAAATGGGCAGAACACATCCTCTGTTAAGAGACTGACACTTTGCCTGGCGTGAGCCGCCATGCTCTCAGGCTGGAAATAGAGCAGCCAAAGCCATGCATCTGAATGGTGGAGGTGACAAGGGAGAGCATCAAATGCTAAGGACAGGTCGGGGTCTGCGCCTGCCTGCTCCCCTCTGAACACAACCTGTGCCCGGTCGTGTGGGATCATTTGTGCAAACAGGGCAAAGCTACATGGGGCTGCTTTGGCTCAATCCCACCAAGGTCAGGAGGGTTTTGGCTTGGCTGATGTGACCCACTACTCTTTTCTACCCAGTATTCCTCAGCCTTGCTCATGCTCAGCTCCGTCTTGGCAGTTGTGAGAGCTCTGCCACAGCAAAGGGACCATAGATGTGATACCTGAGACCAGGCTTTGCCTTTACTGTGCGCTTCTTCTATCTCTAGGGTTGTACCCTTGTGTCATGGTCGGTGTGGTCTGAGTTTCAATTTCTGCTGTGCAGAGATGCTTGTATTAGGGGTTTTAAAACACAGAAGTTCATTAAATAACATAAAAAGCTGACTGTTTGCCCTCTTTAAAATGAAGGGAAACTGAGGCTATGGTACAAAATTATTTTACTCAGCATCAGGTGGTCCAGAGCTGTTCCAGGATAACGAGGTGTGCCTGGTCTCTGTGCCCTCTCCAAATGCCTTGAGCAATGCTGCCTCTGGCTGCAAAAATGTGTTTGGGTTCCTGTGGCCTAGAGCAAAATGCCTTTACAGCATGTGCAGGTGATCCCTACTGAATGTATTTTTCGATGAGAAATACCCCCAGGTTCAGCTGCTGAACAACTCCATCTAATCAGAAGACCTCTCCCTTCCCCTCCCCACCTGAGAGTCTCTTCAGAGAGATTACTGCCACAGTAATTCTGCTTTCTGTCACAGAGGCTTCACTGTGCCATGAAACTGACACCTTCTGTGGTACGTGTGTGTTTCTGACACGGATACTCAGCCCCGCAGGGCCAGCCTCATTTCCCAGCTTTAAAGCATCATCTGCTGTCTCCTTCATACATCATCACCAGCAATGCACAGATATTAGTAAAACGCAGATGGACAGAATGATGATTGTTGGTTATGTCAAGTAGATGTAAATGGGTTTCCCCCGTTGGTAAATCACACCCGGCAGGCTTATTTCCTAACTTCTGCTGACTCCCTGGACTGGAAGGTTGTGACTAACAGCAGTTGGTTTTACAAAGTGCCTCGCCTTGGCTGGAGGAGAACAAAGGCAGATAAATGTAACGTGATTTGCAGAGTCTCTTAGCGGAGGCTTGTCAAATGGGGCCATCTAAATCCCAGTGATAAACGTGGGCCCTTTGCTGGGTTGTGACCAACAGGAGCTTTTTGTACCGCCAAGCTCAGCTTCTGCTTTCTCCAAAGCAGCGTGTTCATCTGAGAGCACCCTGTATTCCCCTCTAAGTGGCATCAGAGGCATGTATTGAAATAAACACCAAGGCTTTGATTCTGGAGATAGAAAACATGTTGCAAGTGGCTCGCAGAAGGCTGCTGGGTACTGTGTGAAGCAAAGCTTGTTTGGTGCTTGTCTTGGGAAGCTAAGGAGAGAGGAACTGCAGCTCGGTGCTCTCTGAGCCCACAGGGAGGCCCAGCTTCTGCAGTTGTGTTGGCTGGGTTGGGTGTTTGCATTTGAATTCAAGTTTAGGTTATGTCTGTAAAAAGAAAAAGCAAACCTAGTTGATATCCAGGACCATCTAAGGTAAAAGACAACCTTATTCACATGAATAGTCTGCCTGAGTTGTACTGAGTTCCCAGGAGGTTATTTTTGTCGTAAAGTATTTAACAAAAGAAAATGCAAATTACAACAAAACCAACAATAGGAGCTTCCAGGCACTTCTGTTAAACAATCATTTCACCTCTTGCCTGAGCATTAAACAAACCACTATTTCCTCCCAGCATCCTCCTCCTCCATTCCCTCTAAACATTTCTTGTATCTACTAATAATTGCTTTGCCCGTACTATTTTCCTCTCCATGGCTGGCATGATGTACAATCGTCTTCACTGATGCACAGTTGTCTTCACTGAGGTCAGCTGCTGACAAGCTCAGAGTATCTTTTGGCCTGTGCTGAACTCGAGGGAGTTCTTGTGGCCGGCTGCCTGCTTGGGGAATGCTGCTGGTGTCAGAGCTGGGTGCTCAGCTCACTGCTGGTGCTTCAGGTTTGAAGAAGCTGGTGATCTGCGCTCCTTGCTCAAGGCTTCTCTCTTTCATGCTCATTTGCCTCAAGCAGCTCTAACAGCACCTTTTGCTCTGCCCCCATCGTTTCATTAGGTAGTAACAAGCCGTCCAGGCACTTGAGTTGGAGACTTTGACACTCACAGTTTCAGTGGTAAACTCTTTCCTGCGCAAGAGGCTTGTTGCCATCAAATCTTCTCATAAACACTCTTGGTAATTACAGCTCTCTAAAGCTGACTGAATCTTCTGCTTGACAGGCTGATGGCCTTTAAAACTTAGGACGGAAAATGACTGCTACAGAGCTAAAAATTTGCTTTCTAAAGCTCCAGTATGTCCTACAGCTTGTGGGTAAGGTTTTGTTAGTAACTCAGTTCTAGCTTTTGCTCCCTGACCAAACTGAATGGTTTGGTGGTTGGCCAAGGGGATTTTATCTGGGGTAAATCAAAAACTACTTCATCCTCCCCTCATGCATCCCACTAAGTCAGCTGCAAGTTCATTGTTTGGTCTGGTTTTTATGGTGTGAAATGCATGATTAAACTTCCTCTTGTTTAAAGTAAGAACATTGACAAGCACAGCTATTGTTTTGTGTAGATTTTGATCCCCAAAACTGTTGTTCGAATGAGTTAACTTTTCTTTTTTAATGGTGGCTTTCCAGAAGAGAGGTCTCAAACCTGCTCAGAGGTTGCTTTGCAGAATGTGAGCTGGCAGATTTCTAGCTTGAGGGAGACCCTTCTCCACTTGTTTTCCATGTGAAACCAGACTTACCTTCTGCTTAAAAAGAAAAAGAAATCCCATCCATCTGCCAGGTCTGCACTTAAAATCATGTTGGATTGTTTGCTCTCAGCAAACGTTTAATGTAGAGGTAACTTGATTTGCAGGAAGGAGATCTCAAGGCATAGAGCACAGTGTGTTTAGATGGTGCATGAAGTCATTGCAGCTTTCCTCCAGCACTTGAACTCCAGCGTGTGACACTGTTAACCTTGGAGAGAGATTACGTTAAGGCATGTTGCTTTCAGACTCAATACTGCCTTGACAAAAGCATCCCCCAGAAACAAACAATAGGTGTGTTAAATATTCAAGCTTGTAAAATGGAAGAAGAAGTAAAGAGAACTTGTAACTATTGTGACTGGGGCGATGGGGAAGGGTGTGGACTTCGAGTCTTCTCTTGATTAACAGCTCAAACCCAAAGTACCCACTCGGAATGTTTGAGTGGTTCCCCTTTTATTTCAGCACCAGCTCTGAGCGGCAGCAATGAAGTCAGCCAAGTGGAAGACTTCACTGAGCTTTCACTTCTGAGCTGTTCCCCAAGAGAAGAGGAAACTCTCGGCAAGGTGACAGCAGAGTGGGAGCTCATGGTGCGGCTGCACATCTCTGTGATTAATAGTGCACTGCAATTTGAAGAGCTGTCAAGCAAGCGCCTTTTGCCTCTGCTAAAACTCGGTGTTTAAATAAGGCTTCTTGCTGTCAGTGTTCCTGAGCTTATTTGGTATTCAAGGATGCAAAGAGGAACATAAATAATTTGATATTCATACTGACAACTCTAGGCACTGCCATAGCCCCAGTTTCAACAATGTAATGGACAGTATGTTATCTCATAATGTGTTTTGAGATCAGAGCTGATTTAAAGGTTATTCATCCTGGGAGAAATTATGCTGTAATTGAATTTATCTTGCATTTATCTATTCAAGGAAACATAACTACAGTTTAAGGGAGAAAAATACATCAAGGAGCTAAATTTTTATTATCAGTTTGTATAAAAGATACAAATTATTCCAACATCTTTCCTCCACTGAGCTGTATTATTTGCTGCATAATTGAAGTCCAGACTGGAAAATAGAGACTTCTTTCAGCAGATAAAGCTCTACACCTTTAACTCAAAGGATAGCTGAAGATGATAGTGGGGTGAAGCAGCACAGAACATAGAAATAATCAGGTAAATGTAAAATGAATTAGAAAGTAGCTGCCTAGGGCTTAATGGAAAAAGAAATGTTCAGCTGTGAAACATGAAACAGAGCTATAGCATCCCAAATCTGTGAAATGGGAGCTAATGCACTTAGTGGGGCAAATGGGTACATGGTAACTCCTGTCCCTGTTAGTTGGCCAGGGCTGGAAGAAGCTTTTATTCAGATTAACGGGTGGGGAGAGAGCATGTGAGAAGCCACTGACTTGAGCTGTGTCCCAGAGCTACCTGTAACCAGCCTGTGCTCCCTCCAGGGTGTGCGCAGTCTCCTGAGTGTGCTGGCCTGGAAATGGAACAAGAAGTGCTGTTGGAGTGGGTTGTCCACCCTTGTCAAGTGCATCAGCATGTGGCAGCAGTGAAGCAAAGCTCCTCCTCTTGGGCATCTCTGCATGCTTGACTGGAGTCAATGCAATGAGTATAGTGGAGTGAGAGGGGTGAAGTGACAGGACCAGGGCCATAGAGTAAGTAAACCTGTGACAAAGCCAAAGCTGGAAGGTAGGAACAGGCAGCACATGCAGTAGCTTTGAGTTGCTGGATTTGCACAGAGGTGCCCATGGCTTTTTTCCAGAAGCTTCCCCAAGCCCTGGCTGTGCTGGTTTTCCACAGTGGCCAGACCTGGACTTGGACCATGGGGCTTCTGCTTGTGAGCCCTGGCAAGTGGCTCAGGGGACACAGGAGGATGTCCTTCTGGGTACAGCACTGTCCTGCAGCTTCTAGGGGGGCTGTTTCAGAGCATCTTGCTTTGAGACTTCACACAGAGGACTTCTAGAGCATAGACAGACAATGCTGAAAAACACTGCAGTAGAAACGGACATTGTTCCCGTGTCCAGATTATCTCAACGAGCTGTTTTTAAACGGAAGATTGCCTTTAGCTGATCAAAACACTCCTGAATGTGGATCTCTGTATCTTGGTTTCCTTCCCCAAATGCTGCAATTTTGATAAGGGCGAAAGAATTCATTTATCTGAGATAACAAATTTTATGCTAGATTTTAGCCAGATGGTGCAGAAAACAACTGAGAGACTATAGCTCCCAAACCAGGCTTTAAATAGAAATAAGTTGCATTAAAGCTGCCACTGGCACTGTTCTAACAATGGAAGAGTTATACTCCCTCATTCACTTTCCCATTCCTTATTATTTATCTTCCTGTTCTTCACTATCCATGTTGTTTCGCCTCTCCTACTGCTTGGTACATCAGCGGGAAGGATTCTAGCCTTAGAGAGCCTCAGGAGCAGCAGAATTTCATGCTTTGCTTTAAAGTTTTCTTTGAAACCCATCTTTTACTGAAGAAGATTCTGAAAGATGCATCATCCTGGGATGTTGTGCATCAGATTTGCACCAGTGCCAGGAAAAAGGTTCCTTGAATGGTCTTGGTGGCACCAGCCCTGCTCATTGCATCGCAGGTTACTTGTTTCTGGAAATCTACAGCCTTGTAGGTTTACTCTGGCCTCTGGAATTCTACTTGCTGGGAGATGGGTCGGGAGTTGCTGGACACAGAATGGGCAGGGGCCTGCAGCCTCTGGAAAGGGCATATGGCTTTGATGCTCTCTCTTCTCCTCTCCAGTCAGGCTTCATCCAGTCCAGACTCTTCCCGGGGCCTCCCATGAGCACAGTCTCTATGACACTTTGTCCTTCTGGGGACCTCTTCTGGCCCCATCCTGCTGCTCCTTACCTACATTTAGCTCCCATCAGGTGCCTCTGCCCCAGTGCAGGGTGCTCAACCCCTCTGAGATGTCAGTGTTGGGGGGGTTCCTCACTTGCTTTTCTTCCTCCTCCTACTGAGGATTATTTGTAGGCCAGCCTGCACTTCACGTCTCCAAGTCCTGCTCTAAGACTGACCACGGGACATTCAGATTCTTCTCAGAGGGTTTTTAATATCTTTTTTTAAAGCAGCACTCCAGCAAAATATTTATTCTCTGAGACTTCCCAGCCTGAAGTGATTGCACAAGTACCGAGTGTTATTTCAGTGGCACTTGAGCACAGTCAATATTTGGGCTCTCCAAGAAAAAACCCATCAGCCCAAGTGATGCTTACACACAGGCTGGGAAGAGCAAGTCTGCTGTTTGGCCTCTGTATTCCGGGGATGCTCCCTGGTGAGGCTTTTACCTTTAAGACAGTTACTATGAAAATGAACTGTCTTGAAAAATCCCAGCTCTGGGAGGCTTTTAGCTCCTCAGAGATAATAAAAAGGCAAATAGATGGCAGAGCAATCAGCAGTCCTATGAGGAACCTGCTCCTTGTTCTGTGCTTCTGGGGCTGAGCCCTGAGAGGGGGACTCATTGTTAAGGAGTCCCAGGCATAGGCTGGGGATGAGGAGGGAGGGCAGGGAGCACTAAGCAGGGGTCTGGGGGAGCTGACTTGAATTGTCCATCTTCTCCTCCCCCCCCCCTCCCTGCTTTCTAGGTGATCTGGGCAAATTATTTACCCCCTTGAGTTCTGCACGTGGGATGTTGATACAGTGTCTGCTGTCTGACAGGCCTGTCAGGATGAGAAGTGTATGGGTTAGGTTATGTGCTTATACAAGGTCAAGAACAACAGGACCCTTTATTCCTGATCTTAGGCTTGAAGAGGGTGATGGGGTGTGGGGGAAACTGAGTCTTTGTGTACTGCCCCAGCAAGCTGTTACCTGCTTAAAAATGGTGGTGCTCTGCTAATGTGTGACTTTCCTTGCCAGCTGAGGTTTTGCCATGCTCGTATCCTCACCTCTGCTCTTGAGCTTTACCTCCCCTAGTGCAGAGAAAGCAGAGATCTGGTCTGGTGTTAGCAGGAGCATAGGCTGATCCTTTTGAATGTTTAAATTAATCTTCCCAAAAGGGAGCAGTTTAGGCCTCTGCTTCAGAAGATCTGTCCATGTTCTCTGGGGATAACTGACAGACAGGAATGTGCCCACTCCAGGTTTACTGGAGGGAGCAAAGTGGGGTCTTGTGACCTCCACAAGCATTCCTCATCAGGCTGCCTTTCTTCGTTTCACTTGTGATAGCGTCTGAATGCAGTGTTGTGGCTATGAATGATGCAAGTGGAGTATGCACGGGTGAAGTCTAGGGTTTGTTTTAACTGGGGGAAAACAGTCACCTATCTCTTTACTTATATGCACTGATTGAGTTAAAAATTCCAGGATACTGGGAGTCAATGAATTGGCTGAATTGTCTTTGTGCCACCGGTGGAGTCCACCAACCTTTATTTGTTTGCAAGCAACCTTTCCAATATTCCATGAAATAGCTTTCCAATCTAGTGCACCATTACCTCTAGATGACCATGAACTCTGAAAGCACACCCAAAGCCCAGATGATTGTTAATATTTTAACACATGCATTAGTTGCACGAGCATTTGCCTTGTCTGTGTCCCTTCAGGTGACAGCAGCACTCAGCTTTGCTTCATGGTTCTCGCACCTTCACATGAAGCACAGTGTAGCATAGCTGACAAACAATAGGTAGAGAAGCAAATGCTTTGACTGATACAGACTAGAGCTGGAAAATGAGCTTGATGGAAAACAAAAGGAGAATACCCCTTGGTATAGCAAAATTTGCTAGTGGTTAAGCAGTTCTCACCTGAGCTGCCCTGGGGGGAAATGAAGTTTGATTTCCCAGCTGGAAAATTTCACTCTAATGTCAGCAAAGGGTTTACCTAGAAACACTAGGGGGAGAGAGAACGTATTTGCTTCAAATGCTTACTAATGTACAGACTGGACTGACAGCAGTGACTCCTGCTCAGGTTTTTTCCTAAATTTCATTGAAGGAATGGGTATTGCTGAAACTCACTGTTAGAGCTTCGTCTTGGGCTATGGCTGCTGTGTAACCCTGAAGGTCACTGAGACAGAGGCAGTGACAAATAGTTACTTTCTGAATTAGAGTTGAGGTGAGTTACTCAATGGCTCATCATGGAGAAGCTGCAAGATGCGTGTGAGCAGATTGAGGCCTTTCTGCAGTGGGGGCTGGGGGAGGAAAGAGAATATTCAGCTTATACTGAGTACAGGCTTTTATGCACTTGTACCACGCTGGTATGGGGAGATGAGGCCACTCACTGTCACTCAAACATGTAGGATTCTGCTAAACTGGAACCAAGACAAAATGCAAATAAAGCAGTAGGTTTGGTCACTCTTAAACCCAGTCTCAGGCTGGAGACTCCTTCATCAGACATATTATTGTTTTGAGGAGATCCCTAACAGACCCATGGATGGGGGTAAGGGTAATGGTTCTCTTCTGTCCTGAAACGCTTCATCTCTCCATGCTGCTCACAATGGGCTGGAAGCCATGGCTGGCCGTGGCTGCAGACAGCCCCAGCTGGTTTTCCTGCACAGCAATAAGAGCTCTCAAGCAGCAGCCCGCTGGGTCACAACATCAGGTGATAGGAATCAGTGGCAGTAAGTTAAAGCTCTCTGGCACCCTGGTGAGGGCCTGCAGGGTGCTGGCTGCATGCAGAGCCACCAGCAGGGCTTCAGACTCCTTTTCCTCCCATGCTGGGGTGCTAAGGGGCTGGGAGGTTGAGCTTGAAATAATGACACTGCTGCCGCGAGAGTAAGAGTGCGACGGCAGATGTGCCCAATGACAAGGCATTGGCCTGGATAGGTGTTACTTTACCTCAGTTCATACATGAACACAATTCAATTGATTTTACTGAAGTAGTGGAACAGACACTTTCTAATACCATTTGAACCTGCCATCTATTTTAATTTCAGCTTATGCCAACAGTGATGGCTTAATTGTAAGTGTCAGCCTCTCAGTAGATAGTCACTTTACTTTGCTCACTATAAAAACATCTACTTTAAATCCTGGCAACTAGGGGCAAACATCTCTAAAATGTCTAGAGCTGGGCAGATGCCTCAGCCAGTCTTTCCTCCCCTCTGTAAATGGCACTGAGCACAGCTCTGGCTACGCTCAAATCACTTTGGTGTTCTCTTCCCACAGATGCTCTAGTTTTGTTGCTGGCACATACAGGGCTTTTAGTGGGTGTAAGGAAATGTTAATATGAAGTGAAGTGTTTTTCTTTCATGCCTGTCCCTGAGCATCCAACCTCCATCAGAAATGGATGAAAAATGGCTAAAAATGTTCATCTGCCTCCCTTTTCCCTGTGTGCTTCCCCACAGTAGGGAGAAAGCATTAACAAGACTACTATAATTTCAACAAAGCTTGAGGGAAAGCAAATCACTGTATTTCTCCAGCACTGCCCCGTTTCCCACATTCAGAAAGAAATCCCAAAACCCACCCCAAAACTGCTTCCTCATCCCAAAACTTTTTTTCTTCTCCTTCCTTGTACCTTCAGAGACTCAAGACATCTGCCTGCAGCAGACAAGTGCAGGGGCTGCAAGCTAACTCCTGTGATTAAGGTGGTGCCCCTGCTCCTTATGGGTTGGGTTGGGTTTTTTTGTGGGCAGACCTTTTGCTTTTCAGGAGCACAAGTGGTCAGGCAGTCTCTGAGGCAATTCCCATGTGCTTTTTCACAGAATGGGGAGTAGGGGATGGCTTATGAGCTGGGTGAGCACACACAGGACAGCCAGGGGCCATTACCACTGCTTGTATCTGCAGTTGGTCTGTATCTTTAGATTTCATTTCACAGGCACATTTTAAATTGCTACATGTCTATGAAAAGCAGACAAAAGGGTTCTTTGCCTGCCAGAGTCATGAATCACGGCAGGGAAGTGAGAATAATAAAATATTGTTTAATATACTGCAATTGACAGAGCAGATGTTTAACTTTCTTTCAATAAAAATGACCCCCTCTCATTTTATTAACTTCAGGGATGCATTAGTCTCTTCTTGAGAAGGCAGATGAAAATACACCTATTGTACCAAAAATTAAAGAGGAAATTGAAGGAAGATGTCATCACGGCATATTTTCCCCACTACACAGTCTGTAGGACTGAGTGATGCAGCAGCACAGTTTTAATTAGAGGCAGCTCCTGTCAAGTCCTACTCGTATATGCAATCTGAACCCTAAATTAGCCATCTCTTCCAAAAACATGAAAATTGGGCTGCTGGATTCAGCATATATTAACTGCTGAGAAATCATGTGAAGTTTCATAGAAGGTCTCTGGTGTACGTGCAGGCAGGCACACTATATGCATGGGCATACATAGTTAAGACCACATATTCCAGTGACAGCTAAGAGTAAAACTCTGTTGACAGTCAGCTGCTGTCTTGAGTGTGGAAATTTGTAAGAATTAGGACAATGTAGAATCTTTAGTTCACATCATATTCTCTTCTAGTACAGCAGAAGGAGATACGGGACTGCACTGTTTGGTCAATGAGACCAAATTGAGAATACAACTTCTTCCCTGCTCAGCTGGGTTCACCATGTTGGTCAGATAACACTGGCTGTGAGAATGAACTCCCACTAACATCAACTTTCTGTGGCATGTTAAAAGAACTGATTAAGGTGGCAGCCTCTAGGAAGCCTCAAAACATGCTGGGCTTTGGGGTCACAAAGTACCCCTCCTGTAAAAATCAAGCAAACACTTCTTTGCAGGATCAGGTCCTGGTCTCACATCCATAAGGGACAAATCTCTTATTTTAACTGCATCAACAACAGGCTTCTGCTTCAGAAAGCTTCAAGCTGAAGATGAGCTGAAATTATTGTTTTTTCAAGCTATTCCAAGTGCTTTTCTCAGGCTTTGGAGTGTGTTTTGATGTCTTCTGCTTTTACTTCAAAAGGCTACTTGACCACATTCCAGTTTGATGTCCTTATACAAATATGTGAAGTGTTTCAGCAAATGGGTGCTTTGTGAAGCACACAGCTACTTCAGGTTGTTGCAGGACTTCATGCTTTGAGAAGTACTTGAATTTGGACAATTTTGTATCATATAGAATAATTTCATAACATTAGAGATCATTAGACTAGTTGGAATTTAGCAACAATGAGGATTGTGGACAGACATAATATAGTTTTGGGAAATATTAAACTTCTGAAAACCTGTAATAGCACTACTGACAGGCTTTGCTCACTGCCCTCCACTGTTCCTGGGCCATGTTAGTAACCATAAATGATGTTAGAGCACTACCCAACTGAAGTGTGGCTACCCTAAGACAGTAAAAAGGAGAAAATTGTAAAGGTTAAACTACCAGGATTCAAGTCTGTTGGAAAGGGACTTGGAGTGCTTCTCTAGATTTCTAGTATCTGTTTGGTTTTCCTAAACTCCAGAAATTCTTTAAAATTCAGTTTTGCTTATTTTCCAGTGTAATAATTTGTCTCTGCAGACTTGCTACATTGACCCTTTCAGTCCAGAGGTAAGACTGAATTGCAGCACTAACCAGGTTACTACGTGTCTGTTGAGCTCTTGTCAGTAGTTACAGGAGGGCTCTCAGCCTGCCCTCGGTGTAATTGGATACAATGAAAAGGATACTTGCAGTGCAATGGAGAGGTTTGGGTTCAGTTACCTTGCTTCTACAACTGGGGGATTTAAATGCAATTAGTGGGGGCTCAGCTGGTGCTCACTGGGTTGACAGAGATAACTCTCTAAGCTCTGCTTCTCTCCTTCATACTAAAATGCTTTTCTCATTTAAATTAATCCAGTTCAAAACTGTAATACTGGTAGTCCATACAGAATACGTATCAATAAGGAGTTAACATAGAAGAGCTACTGCCGACTAATCCTCTAGATGTGCTCCTAGATATCTACTGTTGTAGGCAATCCCCAATGCAAGCTCTTACTCCATCCTTTATGACTATTCCCTCTACTTCTTTCTTCTAGTCTGATTCAGAGCAAGTCTTCAAGCATTGCTTTAAGATTTGAGCACTGTGCTCAGATCTACTGCTAAATTATCACAGAGAACTTCTGCATCATCATATCCAAACAATCTCCTAAGTTCTGTATTGGAATATAAGTTATTTTTAATTATCTGTGTAGCCCAGACCCTACATAAATAATTACCATACCAAGGCGTTGTGTAGTCTACAGCAGTAAGAGAAGGCAGGTATAACTAATAGTGTAACATGACCACTACAGGGTTATATCTCATTGTAACTGTAGGGGGGAAAAAAAGCCCAAACATTATCTGTATTATTATTTAAACCAAACCAAAGCATGGCCAGTCATTTGTGCATCTTTTACAGTGCAACCCTGTGGAATTATCTCCATAGGATTTTCATGTAGCAACAACCAGTGATGAACTTAGAAGATGCAGTAATATTCATTAATTTTAAAGCTACCCACCTTTTGATTCTGTATGACATTGTAAAATCTTGGGATACAGAAGAGAGCACTTCTGCTGCTTTTATTCAACTTTTTTTTCTGCCATTTTAAGTAATTTACCTCTTATAGTCCTTCTGCTGTATTTACAAGGAGAGGAACACCTGGTTTGTGTTTCAGAGTTACGCCTTTGAGGTGAAATGTCTGCTGTTAGACAGTAATCATCTGCTTCCCTTTAGTCCTTCAGGCTTTTATACGGAAACATTTGGGTTGTTTTGACTTCAGTTCTAGAAGAACAAAGATTAAATTTATCAACTCTTAAACTGAAGGTTGCAGCATCTAGAAGCTTCTTTTCTATGCAGAACAGATAAAATGCGCAACCAGCTTATTTCATCCAGGCTAGACTGCAGGGTTTCAGGCCTTCAGAAATTCAACCTTTTGAAACATCTTCCTCAGGCTTTTATGCTTCAAGTCAGATGTCTCAAAACATATTTGCACAAGATGCCCTACAAATGAAAAGCATTTGTCTGAAGTGAGCTCAAATGACATAGTTTCATCCCTCAGGTCTTGTTCCACCTAAACCTACAGAGTCTCCACAGAGGGTTACTTGTCCATTTCCCTAATTACTTAGAAGACAAAGGGAAGGGCACACTCCCTGCCTTACCCCAAGAACTCTAGTCTCAAACCCAGGCTATCACCTCTAGTCATAAACTGTCTGCCCTAACACTGCACTGCTTCTGAGGTCAGTGCCAGCTGGTGGATAGAGGCAGCAGAAATCCACACCACTGATTTTTGTAAAGTAAGTTAACTTAATTCCTTCCATCAGTGACTTCTGATACAGCACTAAATTCTGCATTAAAACCCTAGGAAATTTTGGGACACTTAACCAAAACTCACATTTCTTTTAGTTTGTAATGAGCTGACAGGTATTTAGATGGTGTGGAGGTTATCAATCAGTAATGTCTCCAGATCAAGCAGAAAAATTCCTGATGTTTAACGTAAGAGCAATACTGGGATTTGGTGAAGTCAATGAGGGCATTTGCATTTATCCAGCCGAAAGCTCGACGTTGGGGTGTATTTGTTATTGGGAAAGCATACTGAGTCATCAAGCTGTCAAGGAGTACTTCACTGACATTGTGTTCCACTGGAATAGTAAGTTTAAAGAAATGAACACAACCTCACTAAGAGAAAGGTGTTATTAGCACAGCTTTATTTTTTAAGCCGCCAAATAAGATAGCCAAGCCAGTGCTCTGCAGTCATCCCCAGCCTTCAGGTCATTTTCTAATGTGGCAGAAAAAAGCACCTCTCCCAAATGTATGGTCAAAGGCAGAAAGGGAAGTACAAGTTCTGTTGCAACAGCCCATGAAGGATGCTTTACACCACCTTTTGACCAACTTCTTTCCATTTTCTGACTACCACCCTTCTCCCTAGAGGTGCCAGTGTGTCAGGAATTGAGGGGATAGAGCTTATCAAATGCTTGGGCCATCTCTCAAAGGAAAAAAACGAGAATTTAAATGTAAAGTTGCTTTTCACAGGCATCATTAGGATCTTGCTCATGTTCCTTGGCTACAGAATTACTGCAATTGCATTATCCTCTGCCTAGCTACAAGCAGGATGAAAACTCACTTCCAAGTCTGCCAACATGTCATTTTAATTATTTCACTTTAGGTCCTTAATCCAGATTTTCCTGTGCAGGGTATTGATTTGCTAGACAGCATTAGGAAGTTGTGCTCTAATTCTGGATCACTTTAACAAAGTTCTAAAATGTGAAATTAATTAAATGGCAATCCTTCCCCACATTTTAATTATTGCAGTGTCTGCACAGCAATTTGCCTAAAACCTGGGGCTATACACCAGCCCTTAGCAACTTCTCTCTCAAGCCCCTTCGTCCTAACTCTGAGGAGCACAGTGCTCTTCACAGATGTTCAGTTTGCAGACTAGCAGTTTATAGCATCTTTGCCTAGCAGTAAAGTATCTGTCATTATGATCAAGTTAATAGTTACAACTATTCAAATACGTTATATTCATTTTGTGTTGATACATGGTATTGCCTGGTTTCCACAGCTACAGCTGATAGAACTTGGGGTCTCCTGAGAGTTCAGAGCCAATAGAAAACTTCTTGAAAAGGTGATGGGATAGGTAGGAAGAGATTGTGATGTACAGCATCAGGCGTGGAGAAATAGTCACGTCCATCTCGCAGCTTTCAGAAACATGTTATCTGTTTGAAGCTGCATCTTCAGAAGCCTAAGCAATATTTACCTTGTTTTCCCTTGATCATTAAAGTGTTCTATTCCCTGTCAAAAGTGCTCTATGGACTCTGTTGTATCACTAGATCTCATTACTGACTAACACTTCGTAGTAAGGGGGATGAGAAATCTTACCAGTAAAATATGGTAGCTGTGCACCAAAGGAGGAGTACAGTATTGAAGTGTCTACCCTGCAGTCTCAGTGTGCCTGCAGTTTGTGTAGACTAGACCTAACACTGCTGTTTGGATGCTAATAACATGAACTGTTATCTGCTCTGCAGCTGCAAAGCCAGCCAAGGATCATCTGCACCAACCTGTGCTGTAGATCTTCATGTGTATCTGCCTAGCTCAGGACTGTCTATGGAAAATGCAGTCACAGCTCAGCTAAACACAGATGTTCCTTCCACTAAAGGGCATCCATTAATGTTCTGTACATATTTTGAACTTATTCACTGTAGCAGAATGTCCTGATAAAGAAAGCATGGTCAAGAAAGATAATAAAAAAATACATATAAGGGAGTATAGAATCAAAGAATGGAAACAAAAGCAAGCTTTCATCATTCAGGATATAAAGTAGCCACTTAAACTTTCTAGTTCTTTCTGTTCTGATCATTCCTCAATATTGCTAGTTTATTTTACCTCCTTTTCCAAGCATTACTACAGCCACTGGCAGACTGAAGTTAGTGGGATGGATTATAATTAATTCCAAATTCCATTCTTGTAAAAGCATAATGTTTTTCATCGCTCTTTATGATCTTTTAAGTCCAACAGACTGCAGGTTAGACATTACTAGTCATGTAGTAAGGCTCATTTACAAACCACTGTAAGTGGATCCAATTACTTTGTAACTAGTCCCCTGACTTACAGAACAAAACCTATGTTGTGAGTACTGTAATAGAAAAATTAATTTCAAGATGGAATATGACATGAAAAAGCAGCCAACAGCCAGATTATATGAACTGTCACTAGGCAATCTTGACTGAAAGTACTGTTTATTGCTATTCTGAACTTCGTGCTACCTGGAGCTAAGTGTCTCTTTACATACTTATTGTTGTGTAGCTTCTGACCTTAGTTCTCCTCTCTGATCTTTCACTGCAGTTACATCCTTGCTCTGGGAGGCCAGCAAGTACCGTGCTCTCAGGTATGTGCATTATTCTTCCAGCAGCACTGCGTGTTGGTCTACAAATTCTCTGCTTCCTCAGAAATGAATCTGCATGTCAAACTATTGACTGTTCAAATGGAAAGCATTGAAATCTGTTTCCCCAGAGGGCTTGTCTGCAGTACCATAACTTGCTCTGCATATAACCAAAACCACTAGGATACCATTTTTCAGAAAGCAATTTCAAACGCACACACGAAATGGGAAGAACTCCATGCATCTTTTAACACAGGTTTATTGTTAAGCTGAAGCCTTGTCTGACAGTGTCAGCCCTGAGCAACTTTGGGAGAAAAAACCCAAAACACCCAAACTAAACAAAAACAACTCAAAGTTGACTACAGACTTTTAAGGGAAATACTGATGGATGCCTCAACTAAAGTAATTAAACTCACTCTGGAGATTTATGTAAGCAGAATAAATGAAAAAGACTCCCCTTTCTGAGGAGGGCTATTCAGTATTTATATATATATATATATTCAGACTGTAGACACAACGGCATCAGAAACCAGGGTTTGCTGTACTCTTGAAAGATCCACAATTACATTAATAATGCCTCCACCTTATAATCTCAAATGAAACACAGGGGTCCAGGCATCTGTTCTTCATACATGATTAGATCATAGCTGGCATAGGCTTTGTGAGGTACATGCTTATTCTCTTCATAATTCTTTATGAATAAAAATAATGAACTTGAATCAGATACCTGCTCTCATGGGACAAGTACTTACTTTTCAATGTTGTGTTTTTAATTTAAGATGCCTGGAAAGTCAGTGGTGCAGAAACGTCCACTGGGGTGACTCCTGTCACAACATTCTATTGCACTGGAACAATCTAAGAAGTGAATGTAACTAAATTCAACCTATACACTTCAAGGTATTTCACTAACGAGGTGCAGTGCTTAGTCACAAAGTTAATTGATTAGTCCTATTTCTGTGACTGGAGCAGAAACACTAAAAGATGAGACGAGGAGGAAGAATCAGCTAAGCCTCTGAGTCACAAAAATGCCTTATCCCTTTGATGAGAAGTGTCAGATTATTCTTTGTAAATGGTCATAATTACTCGTGCCTGAGGCTCAGCCAAGTCACTCCAAAGAAAAGTTAAATTATACAACTGACTGCATGTTCAGTCTCATCTCCAGAGCGTTAGAACCACCAAGAGAAACACGCAGACATTTACTGTATACTTGTAACAGGGTACAAGACATTTGCCCAAATATTGGTGGGCTAACCTAGTATTAATTACCTTTTCCCTTAAATAATAGTTTCACTACAGTTTGCCTGCACAGACTGCCATGGCTCCTATTAGACACCTCGTTTCTTTAGTCATCAGCAGATTACTCTCCATTCTTCATTAACCCCAATTTTAACTATAATAGGAAGACCCACCTCAGATGGAAAACTTACTAATGTTGTTGCAAAATTTTAGATCTTAGGGAAAAAAACAGTGCAATGAATTAAGTTCACTTACCAGAACAGGGATGAGTACACAGGCACCAGAGCTGAAAACTTCTAACACCAGAAGCAACACTACTCTTGGAGGTTCCTTCCTTCCAAGGGAGAACACTTCTAAAAGCACAATCTTCATACAACTAGTAGAATTACTTCATTGACACAACCCAGTTCTCTCCTGTGCTTAGATATACCTTAGAAGTGAATTAAATAAACATGAAACACCACAAATTCATCCCTATATCGTAAGTGCACGACTGAAAAAGCACACAAAGAAATTATTTGGTTCCTGGATGTTCCTTATGCAGCTTATACCATCTTAATATTTTTGAGCTGGTTATAAATGGGCTATTCCAGAAACATAGCATATGGAGCTTTTAAAACAAAGTTAGAAAAGGAAATCGGCTTTTCCTTATATGAGATGCTACTTACTTCTTTATGTAGTATGATTTAAAACTGGAATAACTGAAGAAATGCAATAGCTAAATAGCATCTACACTGATTCACCTGCATTCTGCTAAGTTATCTGACAAAACTAATAGGATGCCAGTGTACATTTAGAAATCTAATAGCATCCCACTATATATTTAGGAAATAAAGGCTAAAGAACTAAATAGTCTTAGTATGATTTTATCCACCTAGAAACAAAGGGTCAAAAGTCACAGCATGGAACTTCATTTTATTTTGTAAACTCATTAAAAATATGTCCATGTACAAAAGAAGGACATTTGAACAACGTAAATGCAGACAAAGGAAATGATAAAAATTCAACACATTATTAAAAAGTTGAGTTTTTATTTTCTTTCTGCATAATTCCCTGCATCTTCCATACCATCTGCACACAATCTTAAGTACAATTGTTAGAACCATTAAAATTCAAGAGGCTGAACATAAAACCATTTGCTCTGCTATAGGAATGTGTTGCTGAAAGATACAAACCCTGTAGCATGTTAGCTAGAAGTAAGACACAAGACTGAAGAACTGGCTGAAAGGCTTCTAAATTGTTATTGTGTATTCATCTTCTGAGAATTCAATCTCTCTTTTCTTCTGCAAATATTTATATATTCCTTAGGGAAATAACAGTGTTAGATTGAACAGTGGTTTGTCAAAAGATGTTTGTTACCATATTATCCTGATACATCTAATGCAGATTCAAAAAATAAAAGTACTTCTGAAGTAAAACCATTTCAGTCCAAACAAGTGTTCCATTGTGCACCAAAAGTCACAGCAGTTATATGACAAGCTACTGTGATATATAATTTAGTCTTCAGTATTGGATATTTCTGACTGCGAGTTTGGACTTAAACCCTTGAGACATTGCCAGTGAAAGGTCAATTATAAAACTTCATTTCTTTTTAATCTGAGCTAATCTGCAATTTAATTTGTCCCTGCTTCTCCTCCAAGAATGACTCTCAGGGTTGAAAATTTATTCTTGTAACCACTACTTGAGGTTTATGTAAAATGTTTTCTTTTCTGTGTCCTCAATGTAGGCTTGAAACTGTTGAGGGTTTCTCTAGATCCACTGTTCTTCACTAAGCAGTTTTTCAGGCAGGAACAATCCATGTCACACATGAGTCGTCATACTCCATTTCCATTGTAAGTGTCCCGGCTTTCAAGAGTTAAGTAATCCCACGATTAACAAAGAGCAACTTGAATGCCTAGGCTACAGTTAATACACTTCTGAGATCTGTGTTTGTCCTCTGCCAGGACATAGTAGTAGTGCAAGAAACCAGCCCCGCCAACATAAGGCACTTACTGACGTAACACAAGAGGGGGGGCAAGGGAGAGAACTCTTGTAACATGCAAGTCTAGTAAGAGGCTCTCTGGAGAAAACCATGATCTTGCAGACGCAGGGTGCGCTGCCACTTCGCTGTGAACTTCTGTAATAGTCTGCTCCGTACCAGATATCAGATCCTCCCATTGGCAGCCACTTCATTATTCTTTGCTTTTTGATGATCATATTTCACAGAAACAATAAGGAAAAGCAAGAGGGTTGCTCCTTGGATAGCAGCCAGCAAAAAAAAATAATAGTTTAATTGGCAGCCATTAATATTACCTAGAAAGAATTGGGGAGAAAAAAAAAGATTGATACAGACCATACAAATTAAAATGTCAATCCCTTCAAGTTAACAAATGAAGACTTTTGGCAAAACCAAACCAAATCACGTTTCCATCTGACAGCAGTTTAATTTTTAATTATCCAAAGCAAAAGATGGAATTTCTGAGGAAGATGTGCACAGTGCAAGGATTGCTTTCTTTTGTGCTTCAATGCCTTAAACCAAGCAATGTCCCTAATGAAGTTGGTATGCTGTTGCTGCATGATTTCTTACAAAAAATTGCTGGAAGCTCCTCCTTCTGCTGCAAGACCTTTGTGCAAACAAAGACTACATACATATAACAGTGGGCATGCTTCATGAGAATCAACAATTTTAAAGGGCTAATAGATTAATAATCTTCCTTTCTTCCCCCTCTGCCATTTTTTTTAAGTCTGGTTTCTTATGCTGCAAACTTGCAATGCTTTGCTGGCTTCAGATAAGCCTCACTGTATATTTTTGTATATGATTTACTTTGTTCATAATGTTAGGTAATAAATATCACTCGTCAATTTTTGAGGAGACACCTCATATCAAATGCAGAAAAAAAGAAAACATGCCTGTGCTGTGGCCAAATGGACTTGAAAATATTTCTTTATTTAAAGCTCTGGATCCAAAATGGAAGCAAAACTACACTGACAGAGATTAGTAATGTAAAGCCTTTACCATCTTCTCCAGATATGCTTTTAAGGAGCCTGGAGAAAACAGTGCAGTGATAAAGCTTTAATGAAGGAAAAAAAGAAAGTCTTATGTTTTACAGCTTAACTGAAACAGGTAAATGTACAATTTCTTTTCTTCTACTATGTATACTGGTCTCCTCCAGCAGCCTTTTCACCCCCACTGTATGGTCCTTCTGCATGTGGAGGCCTGTACCTCCTTCCTCTGCTAACTCAAAATAAGAAGAATCAAAAGATGAATGTTATAAAGGAAAAAAAGTTTGCCAATTCTGTAGATATAAAGAAAGCAATTACTGAGATGCTCTCTAAGCCTTCTTTTGGGACAAAGTTTAGAATTTGTGGAACCATACATGGTTTCCTTTTGGTTTAATTCACCTTTAACACTTCCTCAAAGTTGTTACAGTGATTTGTACCAGATTAAATAATGTCAAATTAAGAAAGCTCATTGCTAAAATATTATACGTCTATTAAGGAATATGCACTGACTATTGCTGTACTTCCAAGAACAATATATTGTGGCTCATTTCCAACATGGCACATAAGCCACAGCCAGTTGGACCATTATGATTACCAAAAAGGTTAGAAAGAGTAAAACCAGTGAAGTATACATCAATCCTAACGAGCTGTTCATGCAGCATGCCTATAAATGTTCAGATTAAATTACTTTAATTACTGAAACTTAAGATCCAATTAAATGAACTTATAATAAAATGCAGTATAATTAAACAGTCTTTCCTTGACATTTAAAATACAATATACATGTGAATCTCCATCTCAAGAGCAGACGTGTTTAAAGAGTAGTAATTATTCTTTATGAGATCCTTTATTAAGCCCATGAAATCTCAGTTTTTGTCAGAGAAATAACAGCCATTTCAACAGCAGCAACCAACACAGAAGTGCCAGCATAGAATGAACTTTCTCAGCAGAGTCTGGAGGCAGGCAGTTACCTCAAATGGTATCACGAGTTAGCATAAAAAGCAGAAACTTGGTGCATGTGCTTATAGTTATTATACAGCATCTAATGTGTCCTGCATTCAGATGCAGCAGTTATTTTTCTCCTTCTTAGTAGCTGGTGCAGTGCTGTGTTTTTGACTTTAGCCTGAGAAAAACACTGATAACACATTGATGTTTTTAGCTGTTGCTAAGTAATGCTTACTCTGATCAAGGACCTTTTCAGTCTCATGCTCTGCCAGTGAGAAGGGGCATAGGAAGATGGGAGGAAGCAGAGACAGGATACCTGACACAAACTAGCCAAAGGGTTATTCCATACCATAGCACATCATGCCCAGTATGGAAACTGTATGAATTTGATAACTTTCAATAATGTTATACCAAATGAAAAATCAGTTATTAACAATTAAACTAGTAGCTACTATGGATGCTACAGATCAAAATCACCTACTGCATTCTTCAGCCTTGAGCCAGATGAATATAGCTGCTGAGAGGGCTTGATTTTATGTTGAATCTTTGCATTATGAAAGGTAGAAATACGCTGTTCTGACAGCTGTCCAAAGAACAATCCACTGACCTGAGCAGCTTATTCAAAACACATGACCAGTGAGTCATGAAAGGTAACATCTTCCAGGTCTAGCCAACTCTGGATATATTTAGCACAACTTAAATATCTTACAGAGAGAACATTAGGCACTGCCTTCTCTTAGGCTGCTTCAGAAATCAAAGGCAAGAGGCTAAAAAACCATCAACAAATATCACGTTTATTAATTTGTATGAAATTTTATCCTCCTATTGAGCCCTTATCAGCTGAGTTATCTTTATATAGAATTGCAGAAAAAGATGCTCTTCTGAATTTGGAATTGATTGGGGGGGGGGGAAGTCTCGACACGATTAACTTTTCATTTGGTGAGGACGCTTCCATAAAGCTAAGGCTACTTGTCCTCTTTTGCAGTTTTTTAACTTATAAACAAAAGATGGCAATTTGAGGCATATGTGCTGTTCCAGACAACATTACTTTGTGGTAGCATGCAAATCAAGTTTAAATGGCAAATTCTTTCATACCAAACTTAAAGTAGGCTTAGGCTGCACTTTTAAGCCATGTATACACGGTAGGTCTAGCATACATTTTAAGAACTTTTCACACTCCTGTTGGAACTAATTAGCCCAGTGATGATGGGATTTTCTGGAATTCCCAAGGTGCCACCTACTGGTGCCAATAATTATTTTTAACTTCAACTAGCAATACAAAGCAGATGATATATTGGACTTTTTAGAGTATAAATAGCTAGCAGACAAAAGTGCAGAATTACCTCATAGTAATTTTGATGAAGTCTCTTGAAACTAGGAAGCTGAATAATCACTAAGAGAGCTGGGTACACTTTACTTCCAATAACCACAGAAAGTAATTCCAGTAATTCATACCAATATATTATTTTTCCACACAGAAATTAAGAATTTTTTACTAAAAAACAAAAATTTATAAGTAATTTCTAGTGATGAAATGCAGTAAGAGCTGAGCAGGTAATTGACAGGCCTTGGAGAAGCAAAATACTTAATGCATCTTTCCCATGCTTTCATGAGGGCAATGTGTCATTTTGTGTAGTCACATTGCTTCATACTTACATGCAAAATGAAACTTTATTTTTAATAAAATAGTAGACAAATTTATTTTTTACTTTTTTTAAATAATAACTGTGCTAAGACTCGACAGTTCCACATGCTTGATGCTTAACTGCTTCTGAAGGAAGCCGCCTACTTTATGAATACACTGGAAACAACTTACCAAAGTCTGTGTGATTACTCATCCAGCCAATTTCTTTAATAGACACTAGTGCCAACAATCCAGAGCCAACAAATGATCCAATCCCCGAAAAGAAAAAAAACAGCCCCATGATAGCACTCTGCATAGACTTGGGAGCAGCCGAATATGCAAATTCTAGACCTGTATTGAAAGATAAAAAATGCTGTTGGAAGATCTAAGAAATGATAGTGGTTTGTTCTAGTTTAGTGCCACAGAAGTTATGGCTGTATACTGCTTCTGGTATGTTAAAGACCTAAAACCAGCCTTGGATTTCAGGAGACAGGGGATTGAGGTAGTGAATCCCTATCAGTTCCCTCTAATTGTTTTATGAACTCTGTTAAAGGTCACCAATGTATCAACCCATTAAACAGACAACACTTAAGACATGCACTTTGATCTTACTAATATTAGATGTGTAAAACAGAGAAATCTTCTGAGGCAACATATTCTTTTTTCTGTCCAAAATTATCTTCAAATTCACTACACTAACTCTAACCTGGCAAATTCCATGTTCCCCATTTCACTTGTTTCTCTATTGCCTACATGATGTGCAGTATTTACAAAGCACACAGCATTCCCTGCTGAGAACAAAGTACCCACGAACTGAAGGGTCACTCTTGTGTTGACCACAAACATTATTTCTCACAGACTCAGTGTCTGTATCTCTGAATGTGTAGACAGAGAAATTAAATGTAGATGGAAAAGCAGTAATTAGGTTTAACTTAATTTTGATCTAGAATTCTCCAAGTTCATTGCTTGCTAGCCTGTTCTTTTTAAGACATGTCGAAATGAGACTTCAACTTTAAACTGTCCTCATTCAAATTTCAACCAATAAACCCAAGAAAAACATACCAGTGGCATCAATTTGAAAAATCTGTGCTGCTGAATTTGAGTACCAACAAAACACACTGGGTTAGGCTCTGCCTTGCAAAGACTAATGCCCATTATTACCTCTCCTTTTTAGAATAATACTCCTGTCAAAAATCAAATGGGATTATTCGCAAGAGACAATCAAATACATTCTCTGCAGAGCCTTTCCTGACAGGTGAAATGCTTGTTTCAAAACAGTCTGCTTCATACTGAAAATTAATGCTACCTCATGTAACATTTCTCTTGGCAAAGAGAGCATTATAGACCTGAAAATGGCACAAACCTTATGTCTTGCTTGCATAATAAAGGTATGCTTTATTTATACCATTACTGGTATTTGACTTCTACTACTCCAGACAGAGTTTAATAGAAATACACTAGCATTTCCTTTCAAGAAAAAGCTTAACACTTCAAGCCAGATAGTGCCTGTTATGAAGGAGGAACTTCATTCTTCTAAAAGAAACAGAACTACATTCTCGCTTATCTAACGTTCTGCACTGCCACCCAAGAAATCTCCGATAACCAACGCACTGCTTCTCTTTTCCTTTGCAATGCACATTATAATGGGCCAACGGCAACCTGTGATTCTAGAAGGGAACTGAAACATTCTTCATGCAACTCAGTTGTGTGGGTTCCTGTAAACTCAAACCGTAACAAGAGAATTGCTACAGTGATGGCGAGATACCTGCAAACAGAAAAGGGGGTGGGGGAAATTATATTTCTTCTGGGAATTGCCACTAATATAACAATTCAGATTTTTCCAGGCTCATCTCGCTTAAAAAAAAAGTATACTACTTTTAGGATACAGTAGCTTGGTTTTTAACCTCTTGCTAAGCTATCATAGCTGCCACAAGTCCCCAAACCATCAGTCATGTTTAGGTCAGGAGGCTTTTAGACATTCTGTACAAATTGTCTCAAGTGTATCACATGAAAGGATCTGGCCCATTTCTTCTCTTGTTTATTTCACACATCTACTGGATGCGAGTGTTACTGTTAGGGAAAG
>NW_009926933.1:19563-22722 GCF_000696875.1 Nestor notabilis | reverse complement strand
GGAAAGATCTTAAGATACAAAACAAGACCCAAAATGGGTGTAACACTATGCACTTTTTGTGACAAAATAAGGCATGTTTCTAAACCTGAATAATGTTTCCAGCAACCCTAATATTTAATCTGGCATAAGGAACATAAAATCTTTTCTTTGCTTTCAGAGATACTCTTGCCTGCTGGCAGCCATTGATAACGATTTCATGCTACCTCAAACAAGCAGTTTTGAAATGAAACCCTCCAGTTGATGTTGTCATGTGCGATTACAATTCCCGGTTAAATAAGGGTGCTTTAAGAGGATTGACAGAATAATACAAAAGATTAATGCAATGTGTGTCATCTTTTTAAAGGTACCTCAAGTGTCACTAATGTGGCTTAATAAGAATAGGCTTAGGTTTACAGTAAACAAATAATATTTAGTCACTTTTTATTCACAATAAACATTTCCAAATCACTATAGTTTTGTAACCATTAACTTTGCTTATTTTAAAGCTGAATTTCATAGCACAATAGATACCTTTATCAACTTTTTAATACCAAATTGGAAAAGTATACTTTTAGGTCTTGAGAGGTGTTCTTAAAGATCCTAAGTAGTCTGATAACAATCAGAAGGCAGGTAAAAAAGCTTTGTCTCCATTTAGAGTTTGACAACCAGAGAATGCATCAAGTCCTCAGCCTTTCCTTAACCTGCAGATAGGCTTGTTATTTTTAACTTGCAAGTACCTATGAACTAGCAACAGTGCCTGATAGAGAAACAAAAATACATATCCTCTAGTAAAGGATATGTGTTGACTGCACTGCTAAAGCATACTTTCAATTGAAGAATTTAAAATGTGTAGCATCTTGGGTCATAATGTGCTTTAAACACAGTGAACTCTTCCCCCATCTTACTAGTTGTTTATTGAAGCAAATTAAATCAAGGATTTGTCTATACATCACTGGCAGGGGGTGGAGAGTGATTGAAACCACAGAAGGAACCAGGAATGGGACCTTTGTCAGATAGCACACCTCAGACCTTCAGCCATTCAACACTCACAGGTTCATCTGCAATACTGACTGCTGCAGTACAAAAAGTGAAGAACTACATTTCAGTTGGTGCAATCCAGCAGGACCTTATGTCCAAACCTTATGTTTACTGTTGCAAGAGTTTGTGTGAGGTGCTGGTTTCCAGGTACATGCCATGTGCATGCAGATAAGACCTTATTGGAGGGCTCTGCACTCATATTGTAAATGGGCCACTCCCAAAACTAACCTGGTGGGAGACATGAACCGTCCACCAGAATGTGAAGAGCACACTAGTGGTGCACTTGAATGCATACCACTAAAGTACAAATACACACAAGGCAAAACCATATCAAAAACCAATTCTTCCAACACACTAAATAACTAAGGTAGAGTTTAATACATGATGGATATGTCTAATTCTTCCCATCACATGAAATCCCAGGTCAGACAGCTGGTAGAAAAGCTTAGAGCAAATGAGCAGACAGGAAAAACAAAACCTCAAGCCTACATTTTCTACTTACTGAGCAATCCAACCACCTTGTTTTATTTCCTAACAACTGTGATGACAGTAGAACATGTGTAACCAGAAACCTGCTGGAGTAGAGGTTCTCTGTTCCACTAAGAGGGGGACAAGTGGGCCATGTGACAGCTGGGGCTACTGCCAGCAAGATCTTACAGAATTAGAGAATCTCATTTTAACCCACTGTGCTTGCCCAGCATGAGGAATGAAAGTAACCTCCTGCAGGGGAAATGAAACCGGGAAATTCTGTCACAAGGAATTGAAGAAAAAGAGCTATATGTAATGCCAGTTTGAATCGATCATCTTCCAAGTTCAATACTCTGAAACAGTATTTCAACACATTAATAAGTAACCATAGTTAAGCAAATACTAAATGATTTTTAAATCAAGTCTCTGGAGGAGTTCCAATATATTACATCAGGTAGCTCTGCAATTCTCTTTAAGTAGTATCAGAATAGCTACTTCTGCAATCATGAAAGGTTTCTGTTACTCACAACCAAGCGTTGCTTCCAAGCACTAGATACAGAAACACTGTGCTAAGAGATTCACAGTAGCATTTCACTTGTTTAACCATAGTAAACCAGAGTTAGGCACACCACAGTGCCAACAGGTATGTTACCTGTGCTTTCCTCCTCTAATGAGCCCTGCATGTACATGAAACAGAGCAGAAAAGAAGATTTTATAGTACTCTTCACCCTCTCCTCCCACTTCACTTTCAGCTTAAAATTCAATATGATCACACAGCTGTTCACTGCATCACACAGAACAGTATTAAGAAATTTAAGATCTCTTGCATTTGTTCAAGAAAGGGAGGATTTGGACAGCGTTTCGGTTTGCCTAGTATCACACAAGTACTAAAACAACTACAGAAAAACTGATCTATAAATAAAGCAGATAAAACTGTATTAAAAGATAGCTACTTCATTATTAATATTCACCAAAAAACTTTAGATTGAGTGTTACATAACTTATTTCAGAGATGTGAAAACTCAAGCGACATGAATTTAAACTGGTGATAAATCTTTCTAAAGGTGGTTTATTGCTTCCTTTTTCCTCCTGAGATTGACTTTCTGAACTGTGAGCTCAGTTTTAAGCCAAAAAAAATTACGAAGCACAAATTTTATTTGCAATAGATTCAGAGGAAACAATACTGCATTAAAACTATTCTTTAAAATACAGTATCGAAAGACTATATTGTTTTCCATTAGGGTTTGCAAGTATCTAGTGTTAACTGGATGACACATGAATATTTTAAGTGTTGCTCTGCTTGAAATTCAGCCTTGAAAACATATTATCATAATAGCCAATTTTCAAATGTGAAAGACAATCGTTTGCTTTGCCACTTATATTAAGTTATATTGTATACTACTGTATTTGGGAACATTAGACCTTATTTATAATGATTTGAGAAGGAAATATTTATTTTCTAAGAATCCATCATTTATGATAGATATGAAAGCAGATTTAAACCACACAAAGATCTTACCTGCTATACTTGCAAATATTTCGCTGAATCCAATCAGCACATATTGAGGAATCTGCCACCATATTGGCATATCTGCAGCATGGTATGTAACATTTCCAATTGTCTGATTAATTGTTTTAACCTTTACGATTTTCAGTCTGTTGCCTTCCAGAATT
>NW_009926933.1:5547-19532 GCF_000696875.1 Nestor notabilis | reverse complement strand
GGGGGGGGGGGGGGAGAAGGATCTAAGATGAAAACATTGTTTCTTCATACTAAGAATTAAATGAGGATTCAGCCCTACATTGCAATTACAAATTATAAAATAGGAATACGTGTTTCCTTATTTCCTAACATAAAACATTTCAGACTACTTTCGCTATTGGTTTTCCAAAACATACAGTTCTTCTGCCACAGAATTAGTGATTATAGCCTTACTCAGTAGCAATAATTGTACAAATACTTAACCCTTTCCCAGATGGATTAGCTGGGAGCTTTCTCGTATGAAGTATGTTGGGTTTTTTAACGACAATGTCATTTTCACAAACTACTACTTTGCAATGTTGAACCATTGCGTCTGCCACCATAGTATTAATAATTTAGAAACCATTTCAGTTATCTAAATAGCTACACTAGTTCTGTAGAACTACGGATACCCTCTATGAATATGATCATGACATTTATATGACAGTTATCATCCCAAGTGATCCAAAAGCTCATTAAAGCTTGATTTACAAGCAATTCATTGCATAGAAAGTACTTCATGCAAAATGAAAAATAGGTACTGTAGATGGTAAAATATAACCATTTTTAGCTCACAACAGTTTAGAGTAGAAATTGAGTATAAAATAATGCTTTAGGGGTTTTGTTGAAGTTGCCCAGATGAAGGGATCTGCTTCACTGTTACATAAAATGCACAGAATAGGTAATAATTAATAAAACTTCCTGCTTCACCTAAAAAGAACTGCTATAAAAAAAACTTTCAATATCCTTGGAAATAAGGTGGATTTATTCATTGCCAATTGAGAGGAGCAAGACCGAGTCAATGACACTACTTCCTACAGAACGTGTTACACACATGGCCTCCTGTTTAGTGCCTGTCAGTTTTGGTCTCTTTCTACTTATTGAGCCAAGATCTGACCTAATCCTGGGGCACAAAATATTCCTGTCACCAAAAAAATAATTGTACAAGGCTTAGATGACAGACACACTGGTTCATGGATTTCATACCATGTACAAGTGATTACATCTGCTTCCTTTTCCTTCCTAGAAGTAGCCAAAGGATGACATAGATATTCAGTATGATGTTGTCTGAACCTTATGACATCACTTTTTGTATAAACAAGCACAATCAATTTCTAACGCACAACATCTTATCTGTTCTCCTTTTTATTCTCAAATTTGTGACATACAACCCTTGAGGGGGCCAACCAGATCACCATCTCTCTGCTAAGTGACAGTATTTCAAGGGAAATTACTAATACTTGCAAAAAACACCTCATACCATGACATGAAGTTTCTGCTAGCCCTGGTCATGGCAAGAGACCCAAGCTTGGAAGAAAGCATGAGGCAAGCTCCCTATAGCCCCTATGTACAGTCTGTAAGTGAGGCCATAACTAAACAAGAAGTTCTAGAAATCATGCTTAAGGATAATGTTGTATTTCATCATTGTAGGGAGTTGGAGCCAGAGCTCTGAAAGCCAGACTGAGGGGGTACACATTAACAAGGGAGTTAAAATACTTTGAAAAAGATGGAAAGCTGTATTTGTATAATCCATGTTTGTTCATTCATAGCAGTTCAGAATCGATTCAACTTGAAATCCCACACCAGCTCTACAGTCTAATCTTCTGAAACACAAGAGTTGTAGAGGGTAAAAAGGTTAAAATGACTCAAGTTTGTTTAAATATTACCTTGAGGTCCTGAAGAAGTATTTTCTCAATAACAAGTGTTTCTGAGGTAAAGACTGTTCTGAACTTAATACCCTTAAGTGCCAGGCCACCACGTTTTCCTCTGCCTTCCTCACTTCATTTTAGGTGACCACTTAAGTATCTTTCTTTAGTTCTTCAGCCACCTCAGTGCTCTCTGAACTACGAAGAGCTAATTTAATTAAAGCTGGATTTTTTTATGTTTTGGTTTTAACATAGCTGCCAAACATTTTAGAGTGAAACTTAATTAAAATGTAAACAAAGCAGTGCAGTCAGCTGAGAACTCAGACATAATTTTGTTCACAAGCATTCAGCACAAAATCACTGCACCTCAAAAAATCTAGTGATCCTTAATGTGTTTGATACTCTTCACACCATAAGCAGATCTAGGAGGCATTTAGCCATACAGAAGCATAACTACACAATACCAAACATTGCCATAAATTATCTTCAAAGTTGAGTACTTCAGAATCCAGAATCTATCGATTTTTTCTTATACTTTGATAGACAAGCTTCAAATTTAATCTCATGGCTGTAGTAGTTAAAGGAATCTTAAGTTCTTGCTATAATTGTTTAAACTCTATAAATGAAGTAGATTTTCCAGATGAATAACCTTAAGTACTGCTGCTCAGAAATTACGATAAAATGCATGAAGCACTGGCAGATGTTCATTAAATCTAATCAGTTTCATTCTCACAGTTTAGAAGATATTTAAAATAATCTAAACAACCTAATAGGCAGCCCAGGTAGTGTCCACAATTAATGCCACAAAAATCTTAAAGTTAGGTAAGTAAGTTAAAATGGAAATATGTCACAAACAAATGATTAAGTTACTTCCAAGATTGCAAGTTAAGATATTAACATCTTCATACATTTAAGATTTTAATCAGTATCTCTAAGGCAGAAATGGTTGGAAGTAATGTTTTAATTTATGAATATGCAAATATAGCTTCTATAAATATAATCTACTTACAAAATAAAAATTTTATGAAACATATAAACCAACAGAAGCATTCCATCCTGCTAGAAATAGACAGTTTCCTAGGCCCCAAATTTATCACAACTGAAGCTCTTAAACTCCTGTTATGATGAAGGGATGTTAAGTTACTCCAAAAGTTACTTCCAACCAGACTACAGGTAACAACTGAAAGAATTCATCTTCTTAGTTTCTACATGGAAGAATCAGGAGAGGATGAAACCAACAAAATCATGAATTACATTTGCAGGTGAGTAGAAAACAAGGTGGCATTTGAAATTTTGAAGAATTCTGCTATATGAACACATTCCCCAATTTGACAATCATAGCTTCGTACACTTTTTTTCCCCAGTACTAATAAAGACAGATACTGCTGGTTTTGAATTCACTTATATGTAAGCCAGCAGGTTCTATTTAAGGAGCTGACATTTAACTGTTTTACATCATCTTCTTTTGCTGGTAGCAGTGTCCAAAGTAATACAGAATAAGAGAAACATTCCTATTTTAAGTTTAAATGACTTTGCTTTAAGAACTTTAGTTGCCTACATACAAAGTGACCTTGGCCTAATAAGGTAATTATCTCTCTTATTGAGAGAAATCTTAATAGCCGTATAAAATGTCCCTCTCTCTAAAATATAGGAGATTACAACTGCTGAAATTAATTTATTTAATGCTATAATGCTTTATCAATATGTTCATTACAGTGATACTAGGTGAAGGCTATAGGTTCTATGAAGCATTGCTCAGTTCCACATCAGCAGTGCTTAACAACTTTAAATCATCTCAAAAGCAGCTGATTTATGGTTTGAACAGAGTTGCCATCTTTTTCCTCTCATGCTACAGCTAAGCTATTTTACACTACAGTAATTCCTAAACATTAGGGAACATTAATGTAGGGGAGAAAAATACTAAAGTGTGAGGAAAGTCTAGGAAAGTCTTGTTCAGCCATAACCTAAGTCTATTATTTCAGATACAGAGAAAGGATTCTAGGTAAAATTTCACCTTTTTAATACTTGGAAGTCAGACTTTATGAAGGAACATAATTATTTCTGAACTAGATTGTTTTTCAGGTTAAATAAATTTTCAACTTGAAGATAAATTGTTAACAAATCAGAGAACATGGACTTCCACAATACCATAAAATTTAGTTCAAGAGGACTAACAGCCTTATATCCAAACTGGACATTTTGTTCAGGCACTGATCATGAAGTTAAGGATTTGTAGAGAAAATATGGTCAGAAAAGAAATAGTTCT
Source organism: Nestor notabilis (assembly GCF_000696875.1). Classification (NCBI taxonomy): domain Eukaryota; kingdom Metazoa; phylum Chordata; class Aves; order Psittaciformes; family Psittacidae; genus Nestor; species Nestor notabilis. The sequence continues at coordinate 15,603 of NW_009926933.1, read as the reverse complement.
CTTCTACCAAGCATAACAGAAAGTGACACTGTATGTGAAAACCTTAACTAACCTGTTGGTTTTAAAAGGTATGCTCGAAGTCTATTTCGGGCAGGAAAAGCGGTCCGATTCTATTACAAACATTCAAAACAGTTTAGTAAGTCCTTGGGTAAGATCTATTTCATTGTGAGAAATACATCCATGCAGTTCCATTTGGCTATCCCATGAAAAATAATTCTGAATAATCTTAAAGATTCACAAAGGTTTTTTTTTTAAATGCTGTTGCAAATAGCTGAAAAAATAACTATGTAAGTAGATCTCAAAGTTGTTTTCTTACCTGCAGCAAATGCAGAACACATTACAAAGAACATTCCAACTGCAATCCTCTTCAGTGAGGATGGAAGCAAGCCATTCCTCTTTAAAATGGGGTCCACCAATTTGTCTTTTAAGGGTATTAGAATCAGAATAAGCACTGCATCAAACATAGTCAACCAGGCTGCTGGAAACTGAAAGGATAGATGGCTTAAGTTAGTAATGTCATACTTCAAGGATAGATTTTTACTATTATTTTTTACAAATGAAAAATATTTTTGAGGGAACACTAAGAGCCAAAATAAACTACAGTGAAAAAGACACTGTGAAAAGAAAAATAGAAGTGTGTAAAAGCTGAGGAAAACAATCAGCTATTTAGGTTTTCATTTAATTTGGCAGTTCATGATTCTGTTAGCTCAGAAGCACAAATGATTCCTCACCATAGTAACTCCAACAGTACTGCATATTCTCACTTTCAAGATGCACCTCGAGCTGTGCTGAGGTGGGTGGGTGTTGGGGCTGTTGTTTTGGGTTTGGGTTTTTTTTTGATGGGGGGGGAGGAAGAGTGTAAGGGTATAGGAGCTTTCCACTAGAACTGAACAACATCAACTATTCAGACTAAAAAGGTTCTTTTCACAAATGCAAATAATACTGCACACAGTTCCAAGGAAAATGAAGAATAAGAAAATTACTGGGCTGATGGAGACAACTCTAAGAAAACAAAATTTAGAACTCAAAGATTTTTGCAAAGGATTTTTTATAAGATTTCTAAGTTTCAGAGGGCTCATATTTTACATCCTTACTCCGAGGTAATTTTTGTTAAAACAAAAGTTCACTAAAACTATATGAATTCCTTTTGAAAGATGAGATGGCCATCAGCATTACTGCAAAATCTGAGTTTTTCTGCATACATCCTGAAATACATTTAATGGAGAAAAATCACTATCCTTTGGGAGCTTTTCTACCATGAAGATTTTTTTAGCCATAGAAAACCTGTCTGATGAATGACTGATTGTGACACTCAAGCCTAGTAAACAAAATTGTGCAATTATTTAAATGAATACACCCCAAGATACATTTTTAAAAGCTTTCTAAGTCAACATTAATGGCACACAAGTCAGGAACTCATTTAATGCAATTAAATAGTCTCTACTCTTCTGCTTCTATTGATATACTCTAGTCTGACAGAATTAAACTTTTTTTCTACTTCAGTCACGAAAAATATTTAATAGCTACATTCTGTAGATCTATTATTAGGCTTAGAACTTTCAGAAATATGCCACAGAATAGTAGAAACAGAGTTTTACGATGGGAATACAAAATTCAATTAAAATTAAAATTAAATTATACTTGTCAAATGAACAAATAATGTGGTGTAATACATGCATCCTTTCTCATTTGCAAGAATCAGTAATTGACAGTAAGATTCCCATCTGTATGAAGGAGACAATTTCTACCAATCTTAATAATATCTAGCATCTGTTCTGAGCTAGCAAACTGAGACAGTACAGGAAGATTTATAATAATGTTCTGGCTTGTGGATAATTGTTAAGTTGCATTTAGAACAGGGTGATACCGCACTATGCATCGCTCTGACTCTTTGACCTATAAAACAAGCACTGCTTGATCTACGTGTTTCTGATGCAGATACAGTTTTTGGTACTAAACTGTTTCTGTATGTATGGAAACTCAAGGTTAAAACAGATGAATATTTTTCTAGAGATTATCCAGGATGACAAAGGGGCCTGTGGCAACCTGAAGCTATGGCCACAGTAACTGAGGCAGACAACCACATTCCCTTAAGGCTACAAATCGTGACCACTGCAAGTATTTCAAAAACCCGAGCCCTCGGCCTCTAACACAGTGTGGGCATGTATCTCCCACTGGAAATGAGAACCCTATTTCACTGAGTGGTTGTAATCACTCCATTATGGCTGACGTGATGACAAACTGCAAAACTTGAACCTTTAGGTCTTCATAAGCTAAGCATGACTTGGCACTTTGACCAGAGTCTGCACCAATAGCACTAAGTCTGACTGACGTCAAGCCATGTCTGTATTCAACTTTGTCAAAAGCTCCAACTAGCATTAGTGCATGTATGGGGCACATTTTTAGCACCCTCTGCATGCAGACATGTTGCAACAACAGTCACTAAAAATACTATTGCTTTCTTGCTCTGCATTACAGTTCTCCAAGGCTTTCTGGTTCATAGCTTGCAAACCCCAAGAAGTTATGATGATGATAGTAGAACTGAATTCATCCTAACCTCTCCTTAACGTTTCCTAGGCATTTCAGGATCATGGATTCCAAAATGGAGTATTAAGCTCATTTGGCTATATAAAAATATTTAGCAGTTTGATACACAAGGTTACATACATTGCTTAGCCATCTTCATTTACTTTAGAAAACACACAGTGAATTCTGCCGAGTTAGTCAAATTCTTGCCTATTTTAAAATATTCAGTAAAACTTCAAAACTGTCAATTTCCCTCCCTCTCCCATTCACCTTTTTGTTTGCTTCAAATACCACACCAACCTTAACCTCTGTAACACTTTGTACAAAGACTGATTTGTGTAATTAGAGTCAAGGATGTAGGAATTTTTTGCCCTTGCTGAATCCGGTAAGAAAGAAGAGAAATACCAAATGCCTCTGGCACTGCTGTATTTCATACAATCAATCACTTGGGTTTGGGGGTGTTTGGTGGTTTTTACTTTTTTTGTTTGTTTAAAATCTATGTTTTTCCATTTTCTACTCTAGCACGAGCCTGCAAATTAAAAGGGCATACACATATATCACTCTTTTCATACCAGGAGGAAATATATTAGTATATATAGTTGATTAGCATGGAGCAGAGGTGCCTAAAAGAACTTAAAGAAAACCTAGACCTCATAAGGTATAAAGCTGCTCAGGTAAAGCATTATATCACCACTCCTTAATTGCTTCAAATCACTTCCATTTGGAGAAAACCAAACTAGTCAGAATTGCTTTCAAAGATACTGCCTACATAATGTAGATTGCAGGTCAGCATAAACCAGGAAGAGCAACACAACTGATACATTGCAGAAAAAGGAGCCAGTCACTCTTATGCAAGATAGAAAATCACTATTTAGAAGTATCAAGACAGACCAGGATTATTGTTCCATTACCCTTGCCTCAAATTCTGCATACTGTACATAAACACTAAAACCAGGTAACTGACTTTTAAAGCCACACTTTCAAGTTAGAAAAAGTGGCTACGTGGCACAAGTGGTATTTTAGTCTTTTCAGCAAAAACCAGGAGAGCCATTACTTTTCTGAACTAATTCAATTCTACACAATGCTCTACTTACAACTTGAAAACAGTTCTAATGCCCAAAAAGGTGGTGAGGAAGGCTCAGTTTGATAACCAAAGCTCCACGTTCATTTCTACCTAATAAATATTCAGACTGACAATGGGACTCTGAAGTCCTGTGTCCACTTTGTTAGAAGAAAGAAAAGCCACTTCTCTAGTCAAACTGACAATGTTCCAACAAGACAGTCACATGGTTCATAATAACAGAAAAAAACCCTAAGAGTTTCCTCTTATATGCAAGTAATAAATAAATTCATTAAATAAAAAAGCTCAATGAAAAGAACAAAATGGGTTATATATCAAAATGTAAATGTGCCAACCTGTATTTAAGTAGAATTAGGTATATACTAAAAAAAACCCCAATTATCTTGAATGTAGTCCACAATTAAAATTGATGCAACTAAAGCAGAAGCCTCAGCTTAATTAGATTTTTTTAAAAGAAAGAAAATATCTTATGTTTAAATGAACATGCAACTCAAACAGAACAAAACTGAACCTCGAAGGGGAAGTGGCAATGGCATTCTGTGCCCAAAAGCTATGCAACAAAAAAAATACACATACTGAGAACTCAGTTGAGGAAATTGACTTTAGATCCTTTCGTTGATGCATTTAACTGAAGAAGTCTCAAACTACTCTTTCTTTAATTATTTAAGTATGTAAAAGTAACTAACTAGCACTGGATTTGTTTAGAAGTCTTACTTAGGCACTTACTTCCATTAAGCCTTCAGTAATGATTCAAAGCAATTCAGTTTTCAAGTAAGTTCAAATAAAATGCAAGCATTTGTTTATTCTTGATCTCTAAGAAGACTGAAGCCATTCGGAATTATTGATATTAATTTAAAATAAAAGAAACTGATCTTTAAGGTCAGTTCAACCTGAACTATTCTATGATTCTAAACTTAAAAGAGTTTCCAGTAAGCCTATTAATAATTTACATTCATACTTTTTGTTTTTACTTCTCAGTACCATTTCTGCAATTACGTGATGCCAGCCTTCCTTGAAACACATTGATCGAACAACTTCCTTCAATATGCTCAACTGATTCAAGGTAAAGTGAATGAATATTAATTGAACAGTATAAAGTTACAAATGTATTTCAGTTCCAAATTTGCAAACACTAATGTTTCAGTTAAGTATGGGAATTCCTACTGAGTTTGTAGGAACGCTTTTCTATTACTTACAACTGTGTAAGCAATGCATGTAGGTTTACAAGCTTCCTTCAAAGATCATACTTTGTTCACTGAAGGATAAAGACACTCTTAATCGAAGCAGTGAAATCAATCTGAATACATTCAAAACTGGTTGGTGTGAACTTCATATACTTGTAGGTATGCCCAAATCCCTGTATTATGTGTCATACTTCTAAATGCTCAATATCTGTGCTCGTTGATTATCCTTAGTTGCTACCTTAACTTCATGGAATTTTTGTACAATACTCCCTATTTTGTATTTCTACTAAAGAAAATATACTTTTCACTGTTTTGCCTGCTTACCGTATGAATAGAGTTGGTGTCATTTGATATTTCAGGAATTTTCATATGAAGACTTTGCAATACATATGTTGTCTGCATCTAGTAGTAGGAAAGATGAGTTGAGATTACTTGGAGGAGGAGTACTGATAGCAAGATATTTTTACACTTTAATCATTAACAAAGATGATAACAGAGGTAAAGTGCTAATATAGCAAACCAAAAAAAAATTGTTACAACCTTGCAAGACTTTTTTAACCCTTACATTTCTTTTTCTAAAAGAACAGAATCATTCATGTCACTTTATAAACAATTTCTGCACATTTTTCTACCAAAACATATTTGCTATCCCAATTTCTTACTCAGACCGAAGAACAACAAAGGAATTAAAAGGAAATCTGAACCATTTACCCCGACCTATCTGAATCAACTATAAGATGAAACACAGCTCAAAAATTTGAGACATGTAAAACTATGCAACTGTTAGTTTTAAATATCATTTTCTTTTTTTATTATCAAGTAAAAATATGACTTGGAAGGATTCTTAGCAGCCATTTTTCCTCTCTCAATTTCAGGGTGAGTTTCATATTTATAAAAGAGTGCCCAGAAAAATGTGAAATCAGACACTTTGGCATATTGGTAGCTAATAGAGCTTTCCATAGTTTTATCTAGCAAATAAAAAAATTCAGAAGCTACCATCATGCAGTATTATTTTTGCTAATATAACATTATTAAAATGACTCCTGGGACGCAACCCCAGGTGTGTGCAAGACAAGTAGTTAATATTATTGAACACATGGGTGTTAAACAAGTCAAATTGCCAATACCACAGTACCAAAAAAAGCTTTTCGATATTCATCTTCTTTAGAAGACCAGCTACTGAATACTAACTGTAAGTAAACCTTACAGAACAGTTTCCCTGCAAAAGCCTTTGTGTGTTTCCTCCAGGTAACTGCTCAGGGGGGTGATTTTCAGACAGGAGTTAGATTTATAACACAGACTCAGAACTGCAACTTAATGCTACTGCCAAGAGATCTTTCAAATGCAACTGGGAGAAGAGGAAGTTATGGCCCTTAAATTATATTTTTAGACATGTGAAATAAAAATGTAACTATTTGAAACTACTCACTTGAAAATATACTGTCCAGTAAGGTATTAGAGCCAAAAAGACAGGGATAATCTTAACAAGAGCTTTCACATCTTCTACTTTATCTTCTCTGAATGGGCCCCCACGAGACAGCTTGGCCATCTCAAACAGGCTTTGCTTGCGAGGTTGCTGAAGTACTCCCTGGCTTTCGCTTTTGAAAAGAATTTGAAACATTTAGTTAAACAGCAACAAAATCTCAATATATCATTATAAAAAGGACATGCATTTCCAAAAACGTTACCTGTGTAAGTTACATTAGAACAACTAGACCAGAACTGATCATCAGCAGGTGAAAGCACAAGCTGAAAACTTGTATTATAAAGGTTTCCTTATTTCCCATCCTCACACCACCACACACAAATAACTGGCATTGCAAATGCAGAACTTAAGAACAGTATCACAAAATACAGATTATTCTAATTCATTGAATTGTTTTGTAATCTGAACACATAGAAGGCCAACAGTATTCCATGGCCATCTCTTAAGAGTGGAGTAACCATCTGGAAAGCAAAAAGCCAGGACACATTTTGGCTGTCCATCAAGCCACTTTGAACATTAAATGCAGATGATAGATCAGAACTTGTCCCATAAACATACCCAAGCAGAGAAGTAAGCAAGCTAACGCTTAAAGGCAGCTTGCTTGGGTTACGTTACACATTCAGAAACTCTGAACTGGCAAGCTATAAGCATTCAGTTGAAAACAGCAGATTTGACCTTGCAGCATGTGGATCCAGTGATCTCAAAATGTGCCCCTCTCTCATCCCAGAAAATATCTCCAGGACTCAGATTTTTCAGTTCCAGTTCTCAAAGCAAAATTGCATATTCCAGTGTATTCTCTAGCACGACTTCCTGCCATCTAGTTTGAACTAACTAGTTCCAACTCTTAGGCTGATTCACGGAATCCAGACTATACAAAAGAGTTCAGTACACACCTATTAGTTGAATGTTCCACGTGTCTCTTTCTTGAACAACAAGAATAAGCAAGAATTTTAAACATGTCTGTGAAGGCACTACCATCAGGTGGTTTTGTGATGAAGAAACTCTGACCACATAAGAAAACCATGAATGAAATCCCAATGCAAACTGTTGGGATACTATATCCAATAACAAAGCTCACATTCTGTTGAATGTATGCAATGCCTCCCAGAGAGAGAATAGCTCCCAAATTAATGCTCCAATAAAACCAATTAAAAAATCTTCTTGTGGCTTCTGGACCCCGATCTTTGACCTGGAAAAGATTAAAAACAAGTTACTCAATTTCTGAAGAAAACAAACCCTGTTTATTAGATTCCATCAAGTTTGATGCACAGAAGAGTCCAGATTTAATTTAGAGCCATACTGAAATGATTTAAGTGTTTTGGGCTTAGGATGATATTTGATGAAATGACATCTTACTAAGCTACCCCATTATATCAGTAACCTACTGCTAGAAGTTCAGCATAGGGATAAAAAAGTCATACAAGACTAAGCTACATAGCTTCCCCATAGAGGCCATTATTATTTCCTCTGCATTGTCTCTCATTTGGTCATTTCTCTAGACAAAGCTCACTCAGATTAACATCCCATAGGCCACAGAAGTTGAAATAACTAGGGATTTTTTTGGTAAAAAAAGTTAAGCTACCTAAAAATTAATTTGTTATTAGTATTGTAACAACTGCTTCTTCAACTTGTCATAACCGTTAACCACATTCCATTTTCTAAGCCTCAAATGAGTGCTTGGTAATTAAAGCACAAATTTAAACTTCATCACAGTCCTAATGCCTCTCATCAGAACATAAACTGAAGACTTGCCAGTCTGACATTTAAAATCTAAATAAATAGATTTGGATTGCTTGAGGTGTCCCAAGGTCCCAGTAAACATTTATCCTTCTATTAAGCCAGCACTGTTCATAGTGCTATTTTTGTGCTTGGAGCCCTCAGTGTCTCTCCAGTGGAAGTAAAGACATCCCTGGTTTACAAAACTATCCTGTAGTGTTCACAATCACTCTTTATTCTGTAGTGCCTACTGTAAGTCACCTATGTTTTGTGATTAAGTCACAGGAACCTAACATCAGTCATAAGATGTGATGTAAGAGAAATCATGCTAGTTACAATTTGAAAGACATTAAAAAGATCAACTAGTCTGTAGAAAAATTCATAATACTGTATGTGTCACTATTTTATGACTGAAAGGCCATTAATAGTGATTAGTAAGTCAATGCTATGCACCAGTCCTGCTGAGTCAGTTGTTCTTGATTTCTAATTGCAAGTTTCCCTTCCTCATTTGTCAGATCTTCAAAAGACCTGTGTTTAGTTTGCAATATGAAAAGCAGGCTATGCCTTGAAATAAGTTATTAATGTTGTCAGTTCTGATTTACAGCTTCAGGTTTCTCAGTTATGCATAAACTCATCTGTATCATTTAACCATGCCAAACAAAAGAAACATTAAGGCATCTACTCCTATGCACAGTTAACAGCATTGTTAGGCATTCAGATAGGCCTGCTAGCATGTCAGATACAATCTTGGAGCCTCAACCCAAGAAATTCTGCCTTTCCAGTTTCAACTCGGTACTCATTTCCTTATTTTAACAGTCAGCACATGCAGTAGTGTATCAAATTAGGAATTCCTTCTGAAGCCCAAACATTACCAAATAATTACATCGTAAACACAGCGCTCCAACTTACATAGAGTTAGCAATCTATTTTATGAAGTTTCCATTTCTTCACTATAAAATCTCAGTCTCTTATAATGTCTGCTGGGAGGATGACTTCCCATCCTCCCTCTTACAAATGACCTTGCTCACATCTATGCAAAGAAAAGCTAGGAGATGAAAGCAAACTTTGATACAGGTAAGAATAGGACAAGCACAGCATGATGCTTTTATCGAGTTTTATCCCTACCTCCAAGCATTAGCTTATGAGAAACTTCCTGAACCAAGGATGGCTCCTATCTACGTAACAAACGCAGTGGATCACCTCTCCATGAACTTGTCCATCCTGCCTCTGAACCCAGGTTAGCACATAATATCCTATGGCAAAAAGTTCCCCAGCTAATTACACAGTGGGAAGAACCACCTCCATTTGTCTGTTTTGAACCTGCCTTGTACTAGCCTCACTCATTTTACCTAGTTCCAGGAAACAACAAAAGACAGCTGAGCTTTATCCCACCCCTGATCCATTTCTGCCTCTCTCCTCTGATCATTATTTCCACAAACCACTGTCACATCTTTCTTCTAGCTGCCCTTTCAGGGATAGGAAGTTGTAGACTGTTTCATGACTCCTTGCATAGAAACTAATGACCATGTGTGTGGCCATTCTGTGAAGCTTTCTTCTCCATCTCCAGTATCATTTTTGAAACAGAGTGACCAAAAAGAAATGCAATGCTCAAAGGACAGACACATGGTTTGTCTGTGTTACAAAGAATAGAATCCATTTTCTGCTTCCTTATCAAAGTATATATGCACACTAAAAACCACATCATAGCCACATCTGAAATGCCACTATGGCATTTCATTTACAAACATTACTAAATTAGTAAAAATCACACTGAACTAGGCAGTGGAATATCTTGTCAAAGTGGAAGAAGTCTTACCAAAACCAACAAACATGGTAGAGTTAAAAAGCAATCTTTGCAGCTCCTTCCAAACATGACATGAGCTGCACAAAATAGGAGCTGTATTGCATTTACAGTGAACTACTCAGTTTCCCCCTCTGGGCTATTACTTGAGATGTGTGACAGCACAAAATAGATCAGTCTACTCCTCATAAATAGACACTATATTTTAATAAGGAACCAAGAAGAAAACCATGCCAGAATTTTATTATTTTATCAAGGGCAA
>NW_009926933.1:0-5516 GCF_000696875.1 Nestor notabilis | reverse complement strand
AAACTAGCAGGAATTCTCCTTTTCCCCCCTATGCTTGCATTGTTTTCAGTCACTCAAGCACAAAGAAAAATCTATCACTCCTTCTGCTCAATTTCATCTGTGCTCAAGCATAGCAGCACTCGCATTGTGGTACCAGCATCACCAGCTTCATTGTTTTCTTAATATTCTACTAGCAACTGCAGCAGGAAAATGATGCACACAAATGGCACAAGTATGGCGTGGGTCCCAGATCAAATCTGTCCTCTGGGCTAAGGGTTCCACATCCCTACATTGAAAGTCAAAATAGGTATGTTTAAAAGATTCTGTCACCATCACAACAGAACAGCTTAAAAACAGCAGTAGTGCCTAAAAGGTGTGAAAAAGGTCACCTTCTTAGATTTACCATGTTTCAGTCAAACTCCTTACAACAGGAAAATGCAAACAGTATCAGCAAAATGCCATGGCTAGAGCACAAGGTCTCGTATCATGGCACAAAACCACTGCAGTAAAACTCTTTAGAGGTGCCCTGACTCAAATGAACATTAGCAGTAAGAACAAGAAGAAACAATCCAGTAGTGCTTCTGCTTCAATAAAAATACAGAATGACCTATTGTACCATATAAGGAGCATCTCAATTGCCCTAAATTTTCCTCTCTTAGAGCAAATTTAAATTAAAAAAAAATAACCTTCCAAAATCCTCAAAAAAATCAAACAAAAAACCCACACCAAAAACCTCCACCAACAAAGGAAATGAGCAGCTCTAAGCACTCTAGCCACAGCTGCTCTCTTGGTCTTTGGCCACATGTCAATGCTGCCTGCATTCAGGTGGGCCCCTAAAGAGGAAATAAAATAATCTTGCTACTTTCAAGACATTGAACATAACTTTTGCAAAAGAAAATCTAACCTGACCCTTATTTTTCTGCAGTCAAAAAGGTGGTTTTCTTGATATGTCTGAGAACTACCCTTTACAAGTAGTTAATCCAAATGCAGAAAAAAAAGCACAATGACATTATGAGTTTTATAACTGGGACCTATACAGCACTAGATTTCAAAATAGTAAAGAAATAGTTCTCAAAATAAAAGTTTCTAATACATAACACGTATCAGACTGGTTGTTGCCAGATGAGAGGTAATTTAACCACAGTTTTCATGATAAAGAATCCTGAGTGCCTGGAACACTATGTTATGGGAATTGTGTAGTCACTAGGTTATTTACAGCCACTGCACTGCAGCACTAAACTCATTTAGGATATAGGGCTAACATCTTACAATCAGAACAAAATTTTAAACGCAACTAGAACAAAGAGAGAAAAGAGTAATTAGATCTTTAGTTCTGACATCTGATATAATGTCATTACAGATATCTAACCGACGGCAACTTCCACAGCACAGCTGTCCCTGAGGTTAATACTTAGGCCTCATTCTGACTTAGAAGATGATCCCTTACTGATTTATCCCTCCCCTGGATTTTTCAACAGTAACATCTTTCTTAGGAGATGATCCAAAGCAGTTTGTATGGCTTGAAACCAAAAATATTACAAAGCTAACATTAAGATTCTATTAGATTCTCCTGACTTTTATGTGAAGAGTCAGGGATCATCATAGCTTCTCCCTAGTTCCCACGTTTAGATGCTTTGCTCTGCCACAAAGTAATTTCCTAGCTCTCTACAGCTAGAGCAGTTTCAAAGAAATGGTCATCCACAGGATTTCTTATTTTTGCCACAGCTAGTGTCTATCTGGTGCCTACCATTCCACTGTGACATCTGATTTGGCGTCATCCGCTAACGATCTCAAGTATTTCCTAAACCACAACATTTCAGAGTTCCAGTGTGTCATAATCTTTCCTCTCTCCCTCTTCACATCACAACAAATCCAAAGCCATGACCTCCTGTTTAACTCACATAAAAGGAAAAAGATTAGAAGTTACTGACATTAGCAGTTTCCTGCAATCAACTGACAGTCACAAGTGACAAATGTAACAAAAAACCCCCAAACTTATCCTGGCCAACTATGTGAGCAGCCACACAACAGAGCAAGGATGAAAACACAGAAGCTTGCCCTTGTCCTTAGCCCACAAAAGAAAGCACAATAACAGTTTTCCACAGTCAAATTTACACTTAGAGAATTCTGACCACCTAATCCATCACTATAGACACCAGTTAGTCTTTGAGAGCATCTGGAGAGAGCTCAGTACCAGAGCTGATACATAATTTACAACTTTTACAGTAAAATTTGGCTAGTCCACATTTAAAGTCTGCTTCCTCTCACTAGTATCATATCTATTCTGCTTCTGTTGGAAACAAACAAATTAGTACTGCCCATGTGAGTGCCACAACTGCAGTTTTTAAACTGTTGTCTGCGGTCTTAGATGGCCGCAGTCTCCCAAGAAGTTCAACAACAAAGTAACATGGTCCCCCATAGGCTAGAAAATCTAAGTTAAGTTCTACAAGTAAATAAATGCTGAAAAATCATTCTAAAGCCATCTTTCCAGCAGCAATTTCCAATATCGTTCTGCCTCTGAAGATGCTACTGTAGTAACAATGGCTTTAGCAAAGATAGATTTTTGGCAGGTTATGGATTGCTAGGTTAGTGAATGTGATCCAATTCAGAAAGAAGATATAATGTAGGTTAAAACTAGCATCTCTAATCACCATAACCCCAAACCAGATTAATTTTTAATTACAACAATTATTATAGCTGATACTAGATCAGAAGCCTGCTACTAATGTTGGCTTCAATGCTGAAACTAAACCAGCTTTCATAATAATGAGTGATAATCATATTGTTTCCCAACTACAGAAAGTCACAAACTGCTACATAGAACAGGAAGTGACAGCAAAACACTGGCACTTAAAAGGGGAACTGGAAAGTGCCAGGTTATACACATCACATGATCATAAACGCTATTCTGAGAACCATCAGTTCAGATTTAGTCCGATATGACAGAACAATCTGAACTTCTAGAAAAGCTCTTATTTATAAACACAGTTAAAGTAAAGCTGGTCTATGCCTAGTTTGCAGTCACTGTTTTTTTGCTAAGCTGACCGGAAAAAGTTACTCTATACTAAGGCCACTTAGTCACTTGTAACAGCACTTCTAAAAGCATCCATATAACAGAAGTTAAGAAACTATATCCTTTTAACTTCAGAGGGAAATAAAATATTGGAATTTAATTTCCAATTTCCACGAAGTGATTCTTTTCTTCTAAATAAAAACATCCTCATTATGTTTGGGCTCGAATTATAGATCATAAGTTAAAACTGAAAAAATTACATGGTAGATTTTAAGACATCTGCAACAAAGTATAACTTACAATATCTGAAAGGTGGTTCATGTCAGCTAAAGAACATGATATACAATTCATATATTCCTTTGTTTGGTATTTAAGGTAAAGAGGACAAATTTTATCAGCACGTGTCCAGCCAAAACACATCTGCATTGTATTCTGGCCTCCCAAGAATGTGACTCTGGAAGACAGACTTTGTTCTCAGCAATATATATCTATTTACCCAGTGGTTTGCTGCATTTCTATGCACAGAGAAGGCACCCAACAGGGATTGAAACTGCACAAAAAGGTAAGTGGTATGCTGTAATATATTTAACAATAGATAAGCCAGAAAAACAGAGAAAGGGAAAAATTCAGTCCTCGGCAGAGCTCTACTGATTATTATGAACCAGAAGGGAGTATTTCTTTTGCTTCACCCTACATAAATCACTGTGAATTATCTGCAACCCTACCCAAAAACTGCTTTCTGTGAAATCCTGGGGGGAAAGCCTTTAAAAAAAATCTAGCTACAACAGCTACACTTCCATTGGCAGTGGTTCTTCTTTTGCTCTGTTCCTGCCATTATTTATTGCTTATATTTAATGTTCATAAAGTGTTCTGGGGATAAGCAGTCAGCTTTGAAAAACACCTTACAAGATAAAGTCATATTAAAGCTATTTCACTTGATGGGCTCATGCTGGCTTAAACAGAACCAATACGCTGGGGACACACAATCCTAGGCTATAATAATGTTTTACATTTATATACTGCCTTGCACCCAGAACTCCAGAATTTATAATGTATCAAATGCCAAAGAATTACAGATGTAAAGTACAAAACAGGTAACAGAGGTACGTTTGGCAAAGATCCTGTGGTAGATTCTACCTCTCACAAAGGATTTCATGGCATTTCCAATACCTGCTCTAACCAGAACTTAATGAGCCACTAAAAAGACACTCAGCTGTATCAGAGGTATTTTCCTTGCCTTGTCATCAAGAACATTTTGGTTAGAAAAGTTGCTCATATCTAACTATCTGAAATTCTCAATTTGCAAAGCTGTAATTACACTCCAACATCCACAGTCAGCACACTACCTTAGCACAAGATTGTAAAATAAATGGATACATGCAACAGCGCATTCCAATAGATATTTAATTATGAGCCGTCTCTCAAATGTTTTCTGTAAAGCCACTTGGTTCTGCAGTGATGATCCAACGAATGACATCACTGAAGTGATGATCTGAATAAGGTCATTTGACAGGACACGTCCTTATGAGAACAGCGCAGGTAATATGTTTACCATGTTGAGAGCACCTTCCCATCCACCATGTGGTGCAATATTAGCCAGCACAGAAGTATCACTCAAGGGCAGTGCAGTACACAGAGAATGTCTAAAGCATAAAAACCTGTTCTCTAGCCTTCACTTATCAGAGAAAGATAAAAGCCTCTGAACACTGCCATAGAAGGCCCATGTTAACCTTGTCAAAGCTAAAATGTGTATCAGATATTCCACCTGATGAGCTCCAGGATTGAATCAACTCCACAATGGAGGATGCTGACAATCCACTTAATGGCCATTAACTATTCAATCCAACTCCTCAAGACAGTGATGGCTTAAGCAAATTGGGTACCACGTGTAAGACAGGCCTACCAGGAAACCAAGAGCCATTAGAGAGAAGACACCACAGACACCAAAATTATATCAATCAGGGTACATCTTAACAGCTTACATTATACAGGTAACAAAGCTGCATGATCTGATACCTTCTGAGACTTAACACCTACCGAGATGTGCATCAGTAGGCGCACCATCCACCCCACCAAGGTAAGCCCCTCCACATGACTGACAGCTATCCCCTGGTGCAGATCTGCACCCACACACGATTTGGCAGCTGCCAGATAATACTTGACCTGGTCTGCCCCAAAAGGGGTGATGTTGGCCTTGACCGACCCGACGCCCAGACCCACGAGTACCAGTCCGATGAAGGTGGCGGTGGCACAGTAGCGAGTGGCTCCCACCTGGGAGCAAGGCGTCATGGTGGCGTTGGCCGCTGGAGAGGAGCAGTTCTCTACAGGGAACAGGGGGATGTCCCCACAGAGGCCCTGGCGGGTGTGCGGCGCGGCGATGACAGGGAAGGCCAGCATGCCCAGCAGGTACAGTGCCATGCTGAGCAGGATGGTGCCAAACTTGCCTAGGAGGGCATCAGCCAACCAGCCACCGAAAGGTGACACTAGGTAGGTGATGCCCATGAAGAGCAGCAGGGCCTGGCTG
>NW_009926932.1:0-30996 GCF_000696875.1 Nestor notabilis | reverse complement strand
TATTCTATGATTCTATGATTCTATGATAATGCAAACAATGTTCTTCTAATATTTTTTTTTAAATTAAATTTGGGGCAAAATAAAAAATCTGCTTTTGCTCAAATGCTCAAAATAGGGTTTTTTCCTGAAGTGTTCAAAAGGACTTTTTAAAAATGAGTTTGTTCTGTGTTTTTACAGGTCTTTTTTGCTTTAGTCGTCATTGTTGAACTTTTTTATGAACATTTTCATAAAACCTTAGTCACAGATTTATTTCATTTACCAGGAAAAAAAACCAAAACCACTATTGAATTTTTTCATATCGTATAAAATAAATTCATTATCTATTTAACAATCTTTGGTCACACAATATATATGTGAAGAGTGAAACTGTTACCAAAAATTAAACATTCCAAGAACAATATCAAATTTTTGTATCTTTGGAAAGAGCTCTCTTAGCCCTTTCCACTTCTGCAAAATAGAAAAAAAAAGAAACAAAAAAAGCATATGGTCTGTAATCCTAACATTTCATATAATGATTACCTATAATGTTTCCACCATGTGGTAACAAAAATTTGTTTCTATCCATAATATGTCTGTTTAAGTAGAGAAAAGGCGATAATGCATGAAAAAGTGATAGCTGAAAGAATTATAAAAATTACACTATTTCTAAATTTCTACATATAATCATTACAGAGAAATTAAGTCATCCACAGAATTACATTTAATGTGCTAAATGTGAAGTTTTATTTGAAAGTGTAAGAGAGAGAGGTGTTAATACGCATCTTGCTGTAACTGCAATTATCAAGTTGCCATTTTAAAGCCAGTGCACCTTGTAGTTAAAGGATAAGAGGCCAGTGCTGGGCTTCTATGAGTCATTTTACACTCATTAAATAAATGGAAAGGCTGAACTGATTTGCGTTACATATATGACATTCATAAAGTGCACATCTATGAAATTGTGTATGTGGCCTCGTCATGATACATGGCCACACATGCAAGCAGTCATCAAAGTCATTGTCCACTGCCTAATCCCAAATAAGAGAATGGTCAAATGGAACCGAGACACTGCTGTTACATGGATCAGGGATACTGTTCCAGTCATGAGGGACAAAGGAGGCACACAGAGGAAGTTTTAAGAGAGAAGGGGGTGTGTATGTGTTACTATTAATGTTACTATTATTATTAAGTTTGATTTGATTTTGGGGGGTAAGAAATCTGGCACACATTTCTCTTTTGGTCCTGTAACAGAAGGAGTGAACTTCAAACTAAGCAATACACTAAATCAAAACTGAGCTGTCATCAGATGCTGGAGGTATCTGAACTAGGCTTTATCTGTAGGTAGTTTTTAAACAAGCAAAATAAAGGAGACATGGAAACATAAACTGCTCTCACAAAGAACACCAACATCTGTAGCAGATGTATCTCATCAGTTACAGGTACTGATAGCTGAAATTAATCACCTAGGACTGAAAATTTGAAATAAATTTTTTACCCAAACCTCAAATCAAATGAGAATGGTGGTCACATTAGAGTAAATCCACTGACTTCAGTGGGACTATGCTGATAAAGGCATGAAAAAATATGGGCTACATTTCATGTGCATTTCTCTTTATATGAGCTATTGAAATGCATGTTCAACAGATTTCAGCAGTTTGTAGCAAACTTCTAAGAATCTCTAAAATCATACAGGGAAATTTTCCATTTTCTTGAAACCCACAGTTACTTATGTCCACGTATTATGACACAAATACATTATCACAAATAGCCATTAAATCAAAATGCTGTTTTGTTTATGCTTGCATATGTGCAAAGGTCCGTGATCCGTGGCAGATGCACCTAGAATTGGGCAACTATGGGGGAGGTGAGGCACTGGAGCAGGTTGCCTAGAGAAGTTGTGGCTGCCCCATCCCTGGCAGTGTTCAAGACCAGGCTGGATGGGGCTTTGAGCAACCTGGTCTGGCAGAAGGTGTTCCTGCCCATGGAACTAGATGATATTTAAGGTCCTTTCCTACTCAAACCATTCTATGATTCTATGAAAGATGACTGAGATGAATAACAAGCTAACATCAAAATGTTGTGGTTATGATGAAGGTTGTTTTTTTCCTGCATGCTTAATGGCACAAGAAATACTGCAGAGCTTTTGCAAGAGGAACAAGCAAATCAGAGGTGTGGTGGATTCAAGTAGGTGTCCCAGCACAGGGGAGAAAACTGTCTTGTCCACTTACACTTTTCAGCTGACAGGAAAGAATAATTAGAGGAATTTGAAATATTTAGCCTAAGCTAGTCAATTAGGATCTCCCTATGCCAGAGGATACACAAAGAGGCATTTTGTCAGGACCTACCCATTTAAATATAAGAAAGTCTAGATCACCCTTGGAAGGTGCCCAGCTCTCACCTTAGGAGTGCAAGGAGGTGGCTTTGACTAGATGCCTGTGTCTTTGCTTAATAAAAGTTGGGTGAGTTGAATCCCATCCTCATTCATGTTTGTCATGTATACCCTAT
Source organism: Nestor notabilis (assembly GCF_000696875.1). Taxonomy (NCBI): domain Eukaryota; kingdom Metazoa; phylum Chordata; class Aves; order Psittaciformes; family Psittacidae; genus Nestor; species Nestor notabilis. Next base: position 28,515 of record NW_009926932.1, on the reverse strand, counting down.
TATGTTTCATAAAGAAACATGAGAAGACTATAGCTGTCTGGGAAGATGCTGAATATTACCTGAAGGATGGCAAATAGTTGATTAATGTGTTTATAAAATAAAAAAGATACACTGCTAATCTGTGTAAGAGGTTTTTACTTTTCTGAAAATCCGGAGAGTGCTAGTCCCAAAATTTACTGCATACTTTTCAAATACAATGACTTTTTTTAATAAGGAGGATTTTTTTTAAGGGTCTTTTTCATTTGATAGGTTCTTCCCACATTGAGTATCTTAGGAAAAAGAAGACAGCCAAATTCTACAATACTCGAAATGATGCAGACAAAATTCCCATTGAATTCAGCCAAGGCTGAGAACAGACTGTGGGATCTGGATGAAAGTAATAATCATTCAAGCAGCTGTTACTGATGAAAGAATTTGCCAACACCTTCCCAGTGGCTTGATCTATTTGGTTTTGTATACTGCAACTTTTAACCATTGCACTAAACAACTTGCTTTTGCAACAGGGTGTCAGCCACCTCATGAGCAGGTGCATACAGACTACTGCAGAAGCATTTGCTAGTCATCCAAATGGCTCTTATTTCAACATGAGTAACAGTATTTCAGAAAGGTTACCCTAATTTTTCCTTGCAGACTCTTTTGACTTCATTACTGATATGATCCTCACCCCTCTTCCCTTGAAATTCTTTTATTCAGTATTTTTTCGGTCTGTTTCCATAATCAGAAATAAGGAAATTGAAGAAAATGGCAATAAACTGGAAGTGTATTGATCTCCAAGTGAACTTTTTCTAATCTGAACTGTACTGCCCTGTTTATGAAAAGAACTTGCCATCTTTCAAACCTTTACTAGAGGCTGGCCACTTTCACTAAGTTCAATTCACAGTCAGAAGATGAAAAATCTACAAACATACTAAAAAAAAAATCTTCATCTTCACTCTCCTACAAAGGGAGATGCACATATGGGAGTGAATATAGTATTACTTCATGTGAGAATTCAGGAACTGTTGTCAGAACTGAAAAATGCTCATTTGTATATATATCAGTTATGCATGAATTTCAGTGAGATGTATAAAAGAAAGTCATGAAGTTTCTATGTAATGCAGCTTCTTAATCTATCCAAGTACTATATTTCTTCATGCCTTTAATTATGTACCATTAGTTACATTATTTGAGACAGGCTAAGAAAACTGGGACTTCAGCCTGGAGAAGAAAGGCTGTGTGGAGACCTCGTAACAGCCTTCCGATATCTGAAGGGGGCCTAAAAGGGTGCTAGAGAGGGACCCTTCATCAGGAACTGTATCAATAGGATAAGGGGTAATGGGTTTGAACTTCAACAAGGGAAGTTCAGGCTGGATATAAGGAGGAAGTTCTTTACTGTGAGGGTGGTGAGGCACTGGAAAAGGTTGCCTAAGGAAGTGGTAAATGCTCCATCCCTGGCAGTGTCCAAGGCCAGGTTGGAGAGAGCCCTGGGCAACATAGTCTAGTGTGAGGAGTCCCTGCCCATGGCAGGGAGGTTGAAACTGGAAGAAGTTAAGGTCCTTTCCAACCATTTGATAATTCTATGATTATTTAGACTCTATATAGATTAGAAAAAAATTACAGATTTTGCCCTTTTTTTGATTGAGTTTAAATAGCTGAATGGTTTATGTATAGGAGCTACCAAACCATGACATCTTTTCCAAAAGCAATGTGACAGTTCAACGCTAATATAAATAGTGTCATTCTCTTGACATTAAGGTTTCTGGTGTTGTAATAACATTCTTTTTCATATACTGAAGCTCTGAGAACTTTGGCAGCTTCTAATCCCCAGGGTTCAATATATTATTTTGGGGGTTTTGGTTTTATTTTTCTACTCCCCTCCCCCCTTTTTTTTTGTTTGGTTTTTATTTGTTTGGGGTTTTTTATTTACTATGGGTTACACTCTTGCTGGGTTTACCTTTGGGTTTCAGGGCTCATGCAAACCCAAAAAATGAAAGCAATACTCAACCATACTCATGAGTTTTCCCTGCTTTGGAACAAAACAGTAAACTTGCTGTGAAGCTTAGAGAAAGGATTAACTTGACAGTCAGTCTATACTTTGTAAATTCAGCCTGAGCTCATTTCAACAGTTGGCAAAACTTGTAAAATCTTTTTGACAAATCTGGGACAAATTGAGGATTATGAAGACAACTCAAAACACACTCGTCTCAAAAAAGACAAGTAATCCCTCCTGCATTTCTTTTGTCCCCCAAAAGGCCTCTGACAAACCAGTTGCTATAGAAAGAAAAGAATTTCACATGAACTACATAAAAATATTTACACAGTTCATTTAGATGAAAAGGCTTAATTATTCTTATTCTCTTTACAGTTTAACTGTTGCATCTGTCCCACATTCAGCTGGAATACTTTAAATGTATGGTTACATTAAATGAAATTCAGGCCTATAATTCAGTGTTGATCAAACTGTATAAAACATCTCTCAAACAAACAAATGGGTCTTTTTTTTTTCATGTCTGAAGGCACCTACCAACGTTTGACCCCATACAAGTTGTTTTATATATAAGTCCAAATCTGAAAAACATTAACCTAAGTTAAAAAAAAAAGGAAAAATAAATGTCCAGTCTTCCATTATTTACATACTTAATGTTGTTTGATTCAGAAACCACAATATAAATATTTTCTCTAAAAAAAATCCGTAAGCATCAGGATATATATAAATATTCTACAAAACAATCAGTGTGCTCTCACCAAAACCAGATGCCTTGAAAATATGTGGTTTGTTTTTAAGAAAAACACTTAAATAATTTTTTGAGGTCTGGCCATCTATACATTCAAAAAGCAAGTGCTTTCAGAAGAAATAATTGTAAAATATATATTTATACATATTTCATATGTATATATAAAATTGAAAGTCTTTACTCAATACTCAGAAAATCCACTGTGGTGCAGGTGCACAGGACATTCAAAAAAAGACTTGGGAATGAGACAAATTTATCCAAATGGCTCCTTTCACAGCAGTTTATTTTGCTGTTCACAGTGCCCCAGTAGCACAGCAAATGCCTTCAAGTTCCCAGCTCCTTCCAAGAAATAAAATACCTTCAATGCAAGGGTCTGGATGTGCCTGCAGTCTCAATGCACTCACACCACTGGAGGAGCATGATCCAAGGAGACAGCTGATGGTCCACCCTTTCAGCACGGGGGGATAATGCTCAGGCTGCCCACTTAGGCTCACTGCCATCCTGGGCTGTGGGCAGGGCGGTCAGCCTGAATCACAGCTGGTCCTTCCACACTGGGGGGAGAAGTTAGGTTTGTTGCAGCACTTGACCAATATAGCAGATGCCAGAAAGAAAACAAATGCATATAAGTGGGCCTTCTGTTTGGTATCTGCTTATGTAGGTCAACTGCTGAGGAGAACAGACTTGAAGTTGGCACCTGTCCTTAAAGCAGCATGAGTCTGTCTCATGCAGCTTTGATTTTTACTGGGATAAAACATAGCTCCAGTATTCCAGTAATTTAAGCATGAATTGTTTTCTTCCTCTGGCTTAGCTTTCCTTAGTTTCCTAAGTTTTCCATGCTCTGGGAGTACTCACTGATCTACGCTGGAATGTGGTCTTTTTATTACTTACTATGTTTATTTTTGAGATAGCCATTTCAGGTGTCCTGTCACCAAGCTACAGCACAACTGACAAGGCCTTATCCAGCAACACTCACTCAGTTTGGAAATAAAACAAAAATCACAACTAAGTAATTGTAAACAGATGAGGCAGGATTCATCCCTCCTTAATTTGACAGCCTAGAATTTGGGTATCTGGTCTAAACTAGTCCATCTAAACTTCTGTCATCAGAGGAGAGACGGTGTTCTCCAAAGAACATTTTGGTTCACTATAAGTCAGGGAGCTAAAATACATGGCCCTTACAAGGTGCATGTGCTTCCCCTTTGTTTTTATAGGAAGCCTAAATAACTAACTGAAACTAGATGCCCCTTTGAAGTGGAATGAAGGCCACCATTGGTATCTGCATCTAACATGAACCTGGCACACTCAAAGCTATTTCACTGAAGGATTTCTTAATAGCTCTGTAAGGAACAGTCTCAGCTGGCTGAAAGCAAGCAGCCCCCACTACATAGAGATTTTCAGCATAGTTTTAGTTATGCATCTCCTCAGCTGTTGTGAAATATATGACTATACATTTTAGAGCAATTATAAAATGGCTTTCATGCACAAATATGAATGTGTGAAGAAGAGCTGTTAAAAGCTAAGACAAATGAATAAATGATGAAGTAATTAGAAACAGATCATGCTATAGTGTTGTTTGGATGAGTGTTTTTCTCTTGGTTCTGTTGATGTACTGAGACATAGAAGAAGCTTTCTAACACATAGTAAGTTGCAGAAAAGAAAAAAATAATTAAAAAAAACCTTCTATTGCTGTTTCAACTGAGTACAGTGTTCTTTTTCCATACTTCTAACTTAAATCAAATTACAAAGCATAAACAATACATTTTACATTAAAACTTAATGTATTTGCAGAATTATTTTTATTGTGGAAGGCAATGTGCTAGTTCTTTCCGAGTAAGATTCAGAAAGTTTTTCTTCTAGTTTTGTTTGCTAAAGTTGCATTAGGCATGTACCAGGATTAACCACATTAAGTTGAAAATGTCTTTGACCCAACGGCACTGAAGTCAATGGAGATTATACTTCAGGGTCCTTCATTTTCAAGCTCCGTTGATGTTCTGGAGTATAGTTTACTGCTCAGATCTCCTCTTCCAGAAATCAAAATCATATTTTGCTGTTTCTCTCTTCAACATGATAGTAAGTCCCTGATTCTCTTTTGTTAGCACTCAAGGATATGTGAAGAAGGACACTCTGCAAGCAGCTTTGTCCATGGCTGACTTTTAAGACATAATTTCCTAAACATTACACAGTACTGTACATTTAATTCCAGCTTTTGGGTATATATCAAACATAAGAGTTTCTGCTGAGAAAACCATCCGGATGGCTTCCTGGCAATTTAATGCCATTTGACTTTATAGTTAAAGTTCATAATATATAAAAAGTCTCTTTCAGAAATCTTAATTGCATTCTTAGCAAGGAATGAAAACAATCTCTAATACTCAGGTTAAATCCTGGAAATGGACAATTCATGCAATATGTTATATAATCTCGTAAAAGTGGGTGAACTGTAGAATAGAACAGTGTAAGGAATATTATCATTTTTTTGGCCATGGTCCTTTACCAGAATTTGTGATGTGTTACATGAGGAGCCCAAACCACACAGCACACACAGTCATTTGTAGAAAACTTTCCATTTCTTCGTGCTCTGAGACTGACATTGGGTCGAATTCTCATGGATTTCAGGAGGAAGAGACAGCCGACCACAGATTTGGCTCAGAGATCAACTCTGTTTTTACACCAGGGGCCATTCTTTTCTAGAGGGTAAGTAAACATTTTCACAGGCATGAATAGAACTAGATGCAAGAACATCTGGACCATCACTCAAAACTAAATTGTCTCTTACATGAGATGTGGAAAGAAGAAAAGACTATTTACCTCATTACAAATATTATGGTATGTTCTTGTAGACCTGAAAGGATCTCATTGCATTAGAGGAAGACCATCCAGCATCGAACTTATAAACTAAGTGACAAGAAAGGCTAAAGGCAGAATACCTGTGTTTATTCCCTAGTGTCAGCTGCAACAGGATGAGGAATGATGGTCTGTCAAGAGTGAATAATTTTATATCATGTGTGACTCAGGTGAAGTTACCACCTCATTATTTTCATAAAAAAAGTCATCTTCCTTCTTGACCCTAAACTTTTCCACCCATCGTCCAAACAAGAGTTTACTATAACTAGAAATTTGAGATAAAACAGCAATACCAAGAGGGTTTATGGATCTTTAAGGGTTTTGTAACATCAATCTATTTAAAACAAGTTGTTTAAAAATTATGCAGATAGAAATCTATATGGAAAGCCAAAATGGACGACATTATGAGCAATTAGCTGATTATTTTTAAAGTGCCAACTCCATATTTGTATCAGCATTCTGTACTGTACAGGTATGCTTGTTTTAGACTTTCCTGCCTCTTTTGGCAAGTCTTGTAATTGAGAATCTTCTGTGTAAAATCAGTAGCAGTTCTGACATTCCTAATGGATTGACATTTACATTTCCAGACTCTAACATGGTAAGAATATGTACTCCAGTGCATCCTATTAAATGCTGACCACTCACTTAGCAAATGGCAGGAAAGGCAGCTATCAAACATGAACTTTGTAATTATTTTCTTACAAAAGAAGAAACAACCATCTACAACCTTTTTGTAGAACATTTAGCATATAAATCAGAGGTAATTTTGGCCTTGCATTTTCAATAAGAGGAGCTGAAAACATTATCTGAGGCTTGTAAAGTGTGGTATTAATACATAAAGACATTGCAAAATGTAATTGTCCTTTCTTTTTTTAAACCCAATTTTATATCAGAGAAAAAGTATTTCACGGCTGTGTATATGTACATGCTTCAGTCTCAAAGGCTTTTAAACCTGGAGAATAGCTTCACAGTTTGTAAATCCACTTGCTGATTCAGCCTATTTTGTCAGAAAAAGTTGTAGACTACCTAGAGACTAATACAGTCCTGCAGGTTCTGTAAAAATGTGTGCCTTCGTAAATAATTAAGGAATCAATATAACCAAGAGAGAGACAGAAGATAGAAATTAATAATTAAGTAATGATAGTGATCCCCAACATGTTATATAGATGTTGAATGGCTTGAATATTGTTAAAATTACTGGGGTTCAATTGACTTGTCATGTGTAAGTTGAAAGCCAAGATGTGGCTTTAAATAGTTACTTCTTTGATGTCAGGATTCTGACTTTACTGAGGCCTGTCCTTCAGCATCATTTCTTGAATATATTGTTAGCTGTTCAAGCAGTGTGAGGTTGCTTAAACAGGCATTCTTGATCTCAGCAAAATGGAAAGAAGTCAGTTCTGACCTAACATCTCTCTAGGCTGGTTGGTTTTGCTGCTTTAAGTATGCTCACTTTATGCTAAGCTTAAGGAAATTTTGCTTTGCTTATATTTTTCCTTGAAGATATTCTATATGCTGTGAGCACAGAAGGAGATAGCATAAAGCTATGATATCCCCTGGAAAATTCCTAATAACTGAAGTTAAATTTGCAAGATTTACAGCTGCTAAGAACCATCAGATTGAAGACGTGCCCTTAAAAAACTGGGTAAAATGTCCTCCTCTTATACTACAAAGTTTATACAGTTTCCCTCCCTCCTTGTTTATGTGATTCAGACTCAGTTGCTGCTCTTACCAGCTGCCTTTATGGGTGGCATATCCATGAATTGCGTGGGAAACAATCCCATGTGAGCAAATGATAGACAAGATGACCTAGTATTTTATGCTTTTTTTAATTCTAGCTGTGCTAGCTGACATCATTTGTGGTATGACTTTTTGAATTCCAGAGTCTATATATGAGAGATAAATGACTGTACAAAATGTTTAGTGGACAAAACAACAAAGCTAACAGTAACCAAAGTCTGCTTCCTTAGGCCCCTATTTGTAGTCTGTGGAGAAGGAGAAATGCTCATTTGGGGGTTATTTGAAGTAGACAGGTGTCCTCTGGAACTGCCACTGCCCTCAGGAACTGAATCTAGGGAGACAAGGTAACCTGGGCTAGCACTAAGCTTCATTAATACCTTGCCCTAATTGTTTTCAGGTCTTTTGATACACAGGAATATTTTAGTCCAAAGAAAACCATGGGTGTCCAGTCTTCAAAAAATGGCTGCTTGAAGGACTCAGGGTGGGTGCAGCCTGTGTGGCCTGAAGCTAGAGAGTTACTCTCTGGCAGGCAAATGCTGTCTATCCCATTGAACTTCCCAGAGCAGCATGAAGGAAATGTTTCATCATAAACATCTGAAAAAGATACGTATTATTTTTTTAATCAGTGATTAAAAGGGTTTTTTCATTCTTTAAAAAAAAAAATCAAATCTGAAACATGCTAATGCAAACACTGACTTGTTAAACACAGCTTTTGGAGAAGGAGATGTAAAGGGTCATGATTCAGAAATTTTGAGGTTTGTTGTGACGATTCATCCCAGTTGCTGGGAATTGAGAGCTTCTACACAGGACGATGAGAGGTAAGTAATTACAGTCATCCCCAGTCTCATAGGCAACTTATTGTTTCAGATCAGGAACATCATACATTGTCCATCCTGGGGCCAGAGAGCATCATCAGTTATAACTTTCCATAAAAGCTGATTGAGTTCACCAGTTATTTCCTCCAGATGATGCATGCAGACAACTTGCAACGCAGTATTTAAATGTATTTGCAAGCTAATTCATAGAGCTGCATCTGCATGTGTAGTTATCTGAGCATGTTTACCATGTACAACTTCGGGTTACCTGGGTTAGGAGGTCAGGAGAATAAACTGTGTTAATAGCCAATCTTTTTTCCTTCCATTTGGGGAAGAAGCACTCATAGAATAGGATGACTCCTAAGAACAAAGCACATTTGAGTTCTTCAGGGCAGGAAATAACAGAAGTAAAAGGCCTCAACACATAAAAAATACAATATTATTTTGGAAGAAAAGTGACTAGGCTTTTTTGGGGTGGTGTTGGATGAAACTTTGCTTCCTTTTTTACTTTCATCTAAATCCATCTCTAGCACAAATCCATGTGAAATGAAGCATGAAAATGTATTTTATTAACTGCACATCTTTTGTCTTGCATTCTAAATGTATTTTTCTCTACTGTGGCTTGCTTGAACAAGTATTTTTCATTGTAAACACTTCTGATTGTTTATACAAAGTAAATGTCAGTGCTAAATGCATTTGCAGCAAGAAATATACCAAATCAAAATAATGGCAGATTTATCTCAGGCAGTATTAAAGGACTTTAAACTGCAATGTATCCAAAATGAAAAGCTACATCAAAGATAGAAATACATGGTTAATCTGTCACATCTGTTTAGTTAAGTGACAGCCTTAATTACTTTCAGTCACCCATGACTCTCATGAACAGACTCCACTTTAAATTTAGATTCAGACATTTTTCCATTTCTCTAATTAGGATTTATTCATGTGTAAACAAGCTTGACACTGGCTAACCCACACACATTTACATTTTTCGACTGTGTGGCCTTGCAGAGTATGTCCTGAATGTTTTATACATGTTCGTAGAGTTAGTCTCCTTGTCTCAAATGTAAACTGCAGCAATAGCTTGTTGACCAGAGTTTTTTGTAGGTTTTGTTTTTAGTTTTGTTTCTGGTTTTGTTTAATTTCATAAATAGGCTTTGAAAGGAATACCTTGATTTGCAGAACTATCTTTCCAGTAAGCGGAAAGCTGTTTATTCTCACGCATCCCCGCTTCTGAGTATCCAGGATGGAAATATGTCTGGATTATTTTTTCCCTCCTCTTCTTTTCCACATCATATTGGTAGTGGATGAATCACGGAGAGATTTCAGCAGGCAAATGAAACTTGCAAACAAAATCTCCCATGTGACTGTGGCTGGCCTCTGACATAATAACCAGCATGAATTTCATCATTAAGGGTTACACCTTTGTGGATATGGTCTTTTATTCAGCTATCTCTAGGATGATTATCTCAAGCGCAGAATAACACAGGCTGAGCACATTCCTTCTGGTTTAACCCTTAAATAAACTAGATTAGATGCAGAATGGTTATTTGGTGGACTTTATGCTACTGAGAGTCCCTCAAGATAATTTATTCTAGGGCAAGAAAAAAAGATTTAAGCTTGTTTTCAGAGCTTCTCCCCTTACAGCATTATCTCAGTGCTTTTTCTGAACAGGCAGAATAAACATAAACATCCACATTTTGAGCATCCCAGAGATGTAATTTACCATGTGTTCATGACCACCACTACTGATTTACAGACAAAAGAATTAAAAAAATTAAGTGGCTGTTCTCGAAGCTCTTGGCTGTGTCAAGGGATCTGCAATATCCTGACACAACAATAAGAGCAGAAAGAAGCTGACCCATTCAGTGCAATATCCAGTGTCTTATGACACTTCACAGTTTTACACAAATGTTACAATCAAGTAAGTTCAGTGTGCTTTATAGTATTTTTCTCATCTAGTTCGATAAAACTCTAACTTCTGTACATTTGGTGTAGTATTATCTACATTTATGTGCACAATTTTTTGTAATGTATTATACAGTATATCTATTGTATAAACCACCCCATTACATGTTGTTTTATGCACACTAACAAAACATAATTAGAATAATTTTCCTAATATAAAGCTTTAATCTTGCTATTTAAAAATAACCCATATTTAAAAAAAAAAAACAACAACCAGCTTTATCTTTATCCTATCTCCTCCCTTCTGTCTTTCAAATATAATCTTTATGGGCTACCTGAAATTGTACTTTAGCCAGGTGGTATCATGTTGCTACAGCCAATCATTTGAAGACAACCAGAACTACTCTAATTCTGTTGACAATAACTGCATTATATGCACGTCGAATTGATAAAATCAGGTTGAGACAGTTTTCCATATAAACTCCATTTACTCATAGCTGGAGTCTGTCCACTGTCACTGGACTTACATGGTATTTAGAAAGTTAAAATATGCAATTTAGATTCAGCTACTATGCTACTTTTGAACTACTGCTAGCAAATAATCCTTTCCACACCATTACTGCTTGTGGATGTAGGTCTCAATTTGGTCTAAGTCCTTCAGTGTGTACTAAACTTTTTCAGATTCAGATGTATGCATCCAGCTTGTGTAGACTAGAAATATTGTTGGTCTCTGAAAGTCCACTGACAGAAGGCAGCCTCAGTTCATGAGATCAGAAAGAACCCGAGTTATAAGAAATTTATACATCAATTTAACATATGGTGAGCATTTTATCTAAGTATAGCCCCTTTTAAGTTTGCTTAAGGAATGGGAATGAAGTGACAATTTACATTTTACTTCCTCTGCTCAAAATATTACCAAAGACTCTTGGTGAAAGGGAGAAGCAAGGACAGTGTTCATGGTTGTGGTTATCTTAGCGTTAGGATCTGTGATGGGAGCACTTAGTGTGGTTAAGTTTTGCAAGATGGCAAAAGCAGTTGAGGAAGGCTTCTGAAAACATAAAGTTCAAAAGGTGTTAGAAATATTTCACATGGGAAAAGTAAAAGCACTTAACAGGCTAAGAGTTGTTAGAAGAAACGTGAGCAAGATCCTACTCAAACATTTTAAGTTTTGGCAAGAAAGGGGGCAGAAGCTTTTTAACAGAAGATTTTAAAGTCACTTATAAACTAGCTTAGCCCATATCAAACTACTGTGGCTTGCAAATTAACATCTTTATATATATCCACCAAAGTCTTTCTTAACCAATGTAGAAAGACTGCTCAAAAACAGCAAATGCTTAGAATGGTCATTCAACTACAGAAAGAACAGAGAACAAATGCCCAGGCTCTGGCTGTGGGGGAAAGCAAGCCTACATATTGTCAGAAAGTCACTTACTGAATATGTGAAAAAATAAAATTTAAAAAAGCCATTTAGGGATTTTTGTCTTCCAGACACGATTAATAATGACTTCCAGTTTCAAAACAAAAAAAAACCCACCCTTGCTCCACACAATAGCTGTGAGCAAACTCATCTGCTATATTTAAGTGCAAAGATAGAATCACAGAATCATAGAATGGTTTGGGTTGGAAAGGACTTTAAAATCATCTAGTTCCAACCCCCCTCCCATGGGGGCAGGACACCTCACACACCATGTCTCTCAAGGCTTCATCCAACCTGGCCTTGAACACTGCCAGGGATGGAGCATTTACCACTTCTTTGTGCAACCTGTTCCAGTGCCTCACCATCCTCACTGTAAAGAACTTCTTCCTTATACCCAGCCTGAACTTCCCCTGTTGAAGTTTAAACCCCTTGTCCTATCACTACATTTCCTGATGAAGAGTCACTCTCTAGCACCCTTGTAGGACCCCTTCAGATACTAGAAGGCTGCTATGAGGTCTCCACGCAGCTTCTCTTCTCCAGGCTGAACAGTCCCAATTTTCTCAGCCTGTCTTCATGCATAACAGTGCTCCAGCCCCCTTATCATCCTCGTGGCCCTCCTCTGGACTTGCTCCAACAGCTTCATGTCTTTCTTATGTTGAAGACACCAGAACTGTACACAATACAAGTGGGGTCTCAGGAGTGCAAAGTAGAGGGGCAGGATCACCTCCTTCAACCTGCTGGTCATGCTCCTTTTGATGCAGCCCAGGATACGGTTGGCTTTCTGGGCTGTGAGCGTACACTGAAGCTGGCTCATATTCAGTTTCTCATCAACCAACACCCGCAAGTCCTTCTCCACAGGGCTGCCCTGAATCTCTTCTCCACCCAACCTGTGCCTGGGATTGTAGGACCTTGCACTTCGCTTTGTTGAACTTCGTGAGGTTGGCATTGGCCCACATCTCAAGCGTATCAAAGTCCCTCTGGATGTCGAGTTTCTGCTAGCAGCTTCCATGTACGCACCCTCCTCTCTAATTTTGACCATATTTTTGGATGAAGATTGTGCCAACATCCACTTCTGAGCGAAGAAGTCAGAGCTATACTTGCTGGGGAATGATGAACAAGCTTCTTTTTGTTTTTTTGGTTGTTTTTTTTTTCCTGCAGATTTCCATGCATTTACACAGGACATTTTCACATATTAGCTCTCAGATAGTTGGTCCTTTCCATGCACTCTTACAGAGGTATGTGATGATACTTTTAAACTTACTGTGATTTTTCTGTGCATGTAACTTTTTTCCCCAGGTTTCTACTTCCTTTGATGTGATATTTATACTGGAGTGGGTTATTTGTTTGTTTGTTTTAACTCAGAAGTCAGGCTCCTCAGAAAGTGTCTCTGAGCATCTGGCCTTGTTTTTCTACTATTTTTCTCCTAATCAAATCATCATGTGTATAGACCTCAGTGTACTCTATACAATCAAAAATGTGTTTCATTTTCTGATGAATCACAGTGGCTGCCAAACAGAACCCCAATGGCAATCTGAGGAACAGTGTCTCCTAACAGGAACAAAGAATATGCAGAAATGTTTCCATAAGGCACCTGCCAGAAACCTGCTGATGCATCATGTGTAGAAAACTATTCAGCAACAGTCATTTCTTGGGTAGTGAGAAATTTACAGATATCTGCTTAATTTCTTTGGTCTGTCCATAAAAAATGTTCCAGTCTTTTCTTTCTACCATAGCCAGTTGGTGTATGTACTCAGCTAATTCTTTTGGTCATTTTAGTGATTCTTGGACCAAGTCTGCTCTTTTATTTTGCTTCTGCTTAAAAACAATGTAATCTAATACAAGGCAGGAGTCATGGCTCCTAATAACAGTTGGTCTAGTAAACACTTTGCTGAAAGCTTCCTTAGTAACTCAAAGACACCCTAGCATTTTTAGTTGTCTTTTTTTATCTTCCCCTTTCATTGAGGCATCTTTAGATAAAATCATCAGATTAACACATTTTAGTTCCTTAATGGATACCTTTCTGCTTAATAACTAACAGTGAAAACAAAATACAACATGCCACGGAATGCTTCTTCAAGTGAGAACTGTCTATCTGGAATAGGCATGATATTTTAACACAGGTACAGGTTTTGCAGGAGAACGTCTCAGCACTCATGGCACTACCTGCTCACCTGGCTGATTAAAAATGCTGATAGCAGCTGTAAGGCTATGATTTTCTACTGCAACTTCCAGACAATAGAAACAACTAATGTGGACCAGCATCTCATCTCCCACCTACCCTATCTCAACTCCTCGGCCTTAATGGGACATTAAAAGGGTGGCTGAGAGCAGAATGTGTTGATCTGAGAGAAATGTAGGTAGAAATGGCAGCCAAATGATTGTATAACTCATCATCTCAGTTAATATCTCTCTGCAGACAAATTTAGTCTCACAGCAAGATAGAATTTGCTTCTTTGGTCTATGGCAGGATATAGCTGAGATGTGTTTCTAAAATGATGTGACATTTTTTGCCATTTAAGGTCACAGATGAGTACAAGGAAAAGCACTGAGGAAGGTTCAGAGAAGAATTATCCATTGATCTGAATAAGAATGGCATCTGCAATTGCTCATGCTGGGACAAAAGTCACAAGAACCATTAATCCTTATGCTTCAGGACATAATTGAGCAACAGCTGGAGTCAGGGGTAATTTTCCTCTATGACAGAGCATTGCACAATTTTTTTATTAGTGGGTTTTATATCTACATTTGAGATGGCTGGCACCAGCTCAGTTGAAGACAGAAAGTCAAACTAGATGGCCCTCTGGTTTGTTCTGTAGCAGTTGTTATGTTTGTACACTGATATAATCCCAAAATGTCTCAGGCATCATGTAGGCGTTAATGTCTGCTTCATTCTCCATTTTCCATCTGCTTTGGATAACCTAGAAATTAATACCAGTTGAGTCTGTGGTTAAATATTGTACCAACAAGTAGTGAAATGAGGATATGGAAGTGCAAGAGACCATTTAACAAATAAACATCTTCTAAATCAGCCTGTTTACCTTTCCTAGTACTCACTAATTAGCAAACACCTTCTATTAGGAAGACCCCTCTGCAAAACAAACAAACAAGAAGTTTCAATGGCTTTAGAATCACTTCAGTGCTCACCATGAATTACTGTATCTCTATGTTTAGTTCTCAGGTGAAGTGCTAGCAGGACTTTCACAAACCACAAATGCAAATGATTGAAATAGTTCAGAAAGGAATGAGTGAGTAACTTAAATATAACAGTTATAGAGGTTCAGTCCTGAACTCTGCTTTTCTCAAAAGAAAACCTTGATGTTGTGATTGTTCAGCTAATTCAGTACGCAATGCTGCGTGAGTTAGAAACGCAAAATTGGTGCTAGATAATTTGATTCATATCGATAAGGCAAGGAAATTGGGGGAAAAGGGAATTGAATCTTCCCCAGGTATTTTCAGTCTTGCAGGTGTGCAGTTCAAGGTTTATATTGCCACTTTCATCAGGACAAGGGAGCTACAGCCTGTTCTGAACACTATCGGAGCAGGGAAATTTTAAAATTCTGTTCCAATTTAGGTTTATCCATTGATCACTTCTTTTAGCTTAAGCCTGACTTCTTCTCTGTCTAGTCTGGGCAGTAGCTAGCAGACTGACTCATTGCCCAGTGTAAGCACAAAAAACCTGAAATTAAGTCAGAGGAAAGCTCTGTAATCATCTAGTACAATGGCTGGCCTGGACAGTCTTCTCATTTGAAGTTGACAGTTTTAGTATCTACAGTTGCTTGATCAAGTCTTGCTTGGCTTTCATTCTGCTTCTTAAGGGTAAAATCCAATTCTGTGTAGATTTAGAATTTTTTTAATAATAAAAGTACTGCCAAAACTAGTTATTCTCTGCATGGTATATTTACACAGTAGATGCTTCGATTGTTATTTCTGAAGAGATGAATTTTAATCTCTAGAAAATGGCTATGGTTATGCAGAATGTGCATCCTATTATCATATTAACAGATGTGAAAGAAATTTTATCCTACAGAAAGTTATTTACTGAGAAGTTTCTGAGTAACTTAAAGAAATCTTCCTGTGATAGAAAAACAGGACAAACCAAAGCAACATGAATGTAAAGACATTTATGAAGATTTTGTATCTAATTATTCCTTTTCAGTGGTTACAGTGAACAGAAATAGCAGCAAAGAAATTCAAGGAAACTGCAAATAACATAGATGGGTCAGCCATAAATCAAGTCACTTTACATTTATGTAAAATACTTTGTTTAGCGTATTTCCAAGAAAGCTGTTCTGAAAATCTGGAGACTGAGACTGAATTTATATGCTATTCTTCACATTTCCAGGTTTATGTTTTGCGTAATTGAATAGTCAATTGCTGGAGGAAAAAGCATTGAAAATTTAATTTTAATAATCTTTAAAATATCCTATAGAGGACATGTAATATGGATTATAAAATTATTTATGCTGTAAATTACAATTTCCAAGCAAATAATCGTCAGAGAAAGATTGAGTAAACATAATAATGTTTAAATGAAAATATTCTCCCCATTTCTTTCTGGGTATCAGATACAGAGAAAAGGAAAGTTAAGAGGAAGAAAACTCAGTAGTAAATTTTCTTCTTTTTTCCCTCCACTCTCTTCTTTTTTTACTATTGTGAGTATTCATGTCATTTGTTCTACATTAGATACACACCTCTTAATAAGTTCTCTAACCAGTTTTTGTGAAAGATAAAGGGAGACTGAAAAGAACTGAGAAAGTGAAAAAGGCACTGGGAGAGTCATGAAGTGAAAGATGGACACATCGTAAATCAGAAATTATGAGAGGTTTTGGATCTGTGGGAGAACAAGTTTACTACATTGAAGACACATTCTAACTGAAGTCTTGCTATTTCATATTCACACTACCTTCCGTAAAAATTATGATATGGAAAGAAACTAAAGCCAGGGTTATACCCCATTGATTTATTTTATTTTTGCTTATACTTCATCAGTTACATATGTTGACTTTGCATAAGCCTCCAAACTTCCCATAGTTCTTGATTTGCTCCAAGAACATTTATTGCCTCCATCTAATTTCTAATTATACATTTAAGTGACATCTCCTTAAACTGAATTCTGGTGAATAACTAACTGCATTAAGTAATTTCATCTGTTTTTATTTAATTTACCTATCACAGACTTACTTAAGTGTTGGAAGGAGGTTTAAGCAGCTTGTATACAAAAAGCCAAGGGCTTTTTGGAAACCCAGAGTCTTTTTGAAAGGAGGAAGATCAAAAAATTCGTATTGACATACAGGCTTTTTAGAAAACTTCAAAGAAAATAATTTCCTGAAATATTCTGAAACCCACCTGAGAGAAACCTGTACCAATGCTTGAGTGACAGTTTTTCAGACTGACCAAGGCCAGCTTGATACATCCATACTCACTAACTTTAGCTATTTGCATCATGCTAGTGATTCTAGTTGGAACACTTCATAACTAAATCAGTAAGTACATACGTTCGTAATATCAGACATACATTATACTTACAAGTAGCTATTGTGGTTTAACAGTTGAGTAAAATGAAAAAAAGTAACCAGGAGTAACAGAAAATAAATTATGGTTTGAGTTTTTTAACCAGTTCTAATTATTTCAACATTAATAATTCCACTGGGTAAGCAGTTAAAAATATATTGTTTTTACTGAAAATATAGCTTTATTGAGTCTAACACTGAAGTAAGTGTCTTGAAAATACTTTTAATTATGAAGAAGCAGTCCTGTAGATATAGGGGTGGCATCCTTTTTCTTCTTCCTTTTGACCTTGCTTAGTAATATATTCCCCATGAGGCAGGCTCTTACCTAAACATGTACTGAGGATCAGCTTTGTAATTCTTCCAGTTTTAGACTGTAACTCTTGACTGTGGTAACCCATCTTGATCAAACTCACTGGAAAGATCATCTGGCTTTAGCACCTGTAAATCTTTCCTTCATAAGGTGGGATTAGTGCTGCACTATGGCCACACAACTGTCTTGAAGGAATTTATTGAAGAAATTTAAAATATGAATTCCAATGTACCCAAGGCTGTACACATCTACCTTCCCTCTTTTCCTAGGTCAACCCTTTTTACCTTGCCTCTCCCTGCTCTATCATTTGGTTTCTCCTTAGCCTACGACCTGTATTCCACATATCAGAGAAGGCATCTCATGCTAAAATCAGACAGCCCTTCTCTCTTGTGCCTTCAAGTCTACTTGGACTGGTTCAAGTAGATGACTGATGACTGAGAGCTAGGGTACAAACCAATTGAGATGGTATTCTTCTGCTTCCTGCATACAAACCCCTTCTTGAATTAATCCTGATGGCTAGAAAAAAAAAAATCCCAAACCAAACAAAAATGTCATAGAAACATATGGAGCACATAATATTGCTAACTTAGAGCAGATTCAGAACTAACCCTGGTACACATAAACAAGATGCTTTTTGGAACATGCTAAGTAAATAGAAAACCGCTATATGGAAATTATTTGTTCATGTGACACTGAACAATGGCCTTTTTTAGCATGGCTAATAGATGCAAGAGTTATGTTAAGCTTCATTCAGATAAAGAATATCAATCAACAAAAAAAAAAAAAGTAGTCTTCACAACAGAGATGATTTGGCTGCCTGTTGTCAGGAAGTCAGAGATGCACTTCAGATTCATGCTTGTCCTTGCTTGAACTAGCACATGTAAGCCACACTAAGAAAACAGCCTAAAATTAATTAATTCTGACTTTAGCTGTATGTGCTTTTTTCCAAAAAAATATAGTGCAAGTCTGGAAGAAGTATGTAAAGACAGTTTAATGAACTCTAGTCATTATTTCATAGCTATTGTACTTCTGTGGTTATATCTATGTGAAGCATTTTCCTTATCTGCTTTGACAGAAGTAACACTTCTACAGGTGCCATGCTGGTACCTGCAATGGAGACACTGGTATATAAAAGGCAGCTGGAGTTTCATCATCCCTTCATCTCATGCTACTCAAAGCAAGACTCGATGACATGGTGGGAAGGAGGGACAAAGATCACTGTTTTCATGTCTTTGCTAGTATCCCCACCATTGCTTCTGCAGGGAGTGTTGTATTTTTAAATTGTATAGAGAACTAAAAGCAGGCAAGCTCACTCAGGTATGAGCCCTATGATTTGCTGGTCCTCTGAGCTGTCTGTACATAAACCACTCCTGAACTGGAAGATATACAGCCTCTGATACTATGAGCCATCCTACAGGCAGGCACTTACACAGCAGTGAAGCTGGAGCTTATGTGTGTGACCCCATGTTTCTAGACTTTGTAGAAAATTTTGCATAGAAATCTAAGTTCTGTGGAATAGTAGCCTGCTTTAGTCTTAATCTTGACTCTGAATGTATTTGTTTAAAGAAACTGACACCTGGACTCATACCTTAATTTTTCTTCAAGACTCGTTTCTAATCTTTGCGAAAGGGAAAAAATAGCCCAGGATTTTGATGGAGAAAAGCAGTTATGTTCATTTATTTCTTGGCCTCAGCTCTTAGGAATAGCATGTAATCTAAGGAGGATGAAAATTGTGCACACATTGATTCTGAGTTGTGGGAGAAGAGAAAAAAAAAACCAAAACTGTACTCTTTTACAAGCAACTGGCCTAAATTTCACAGTTTCCAAAAGTAATATAAGTTACTGATGCATAAACATATTGAGATTAGTCTGTGCTCTGTTTATTTCTGGTGGAATGATGAAAACCATTGAGTGAAGTCCAAGTATCAATCTTAGTCAGCCACACTGTGGTGAAATAATTGCAGCTTAGCTGATCCAACTCAATCCATCAGTCACGTGTACTGTCCTGGTAATTAAGTATTTAACAACCTTTGTTCTTCTGCCACAAAAGGCTGTGGCAAAGCAAAATTTGGACCAGGCTGCCTTGAAAAAGAATAGAAAACAGTTTTTGTGATTATTTGTGGAAATTAATTCCTTGTTTTTGCAAAACTCGGGGAATCAATTATGTATTTTTGTGCCACTGCCAAAAATGCAGCACTTAATTTTCTTCTGTCCAGTGACTCTGTTTTTTCTAAATAGTCATTTATAAATGAGAATATCTGCATAACAACTCTTTGTACCTGTTGTGCCAATGATTTAAAAAATTATTTAAAAAAAATATAGACTATGTTGGTAAGATGATTTCTGTGACAAGGTTATCTATTAGGAAGCAATATGGTCTACTCAGAGAAGTGATAGAAACCCCAGCATTTAAGACTGTTAAACTAAAGTGAATATATGGCCAAAAATATTTGAATGAGAGCAATCCTTCCTTCCACGTGTATAGGCTAGAAGACACAGAATTTTTTTTTCACCATGGATTTTATTTTAAGGAAAAATTTCATAAACACTATTTGAAAATATTCTTATTGAAAAGAAGTGCTATAACCTCTCCAGAAAAAACACTTGTTTGTTACCTTTGTTACCTATGTGCAGGATTATGCTAACTAAACAGATTTGTCAAGTCCCATTGATTCCATAGGTTTTTCTCTGGACAGACATAACAAAGTACATTTTAGTAGTGAGATATATTTTTTCTCTTTTGTTTTATGTTAGTGTCAGCCCCTGCTAATATTATGAACAGCAGTGAGACTCCTTATGCTTCATTTATGTTGGAAGTAGAATCACAGAATCATAGAATCATAGAATACTTAAGATTGGAAAAGACCTTGCGATCATCTAGTTCCAAACCCCCTGCCATGGGCAGGGACACCACACGTTATATAAATACCTAAAAGAGAGTATACTGTTCCATCAGTGTAAAGGAACTTTTTGACAGACACAAATTCACTGGTGCTCTATATAATTCCCAATGATTGACTAACCTAATATTCAGAAAGAACCTACAGTAATGTAAACCTCCTGCAAAATCCATCAGATAAATGACGGTAAGCATCCCAAGTACTTACTCAGCATGCTTCTTTTTTAGCAGAGGGTGGGTAGATAGATCCTTCACCTCTGATTTTTAAATTCAATGAAATACACATTTATCTCCATTTCCATTTCATGCAAGGGAAGTTAATTGCTTCATTCCTTTCTCTTGATCACAGGTTTGTTTCCTGGTATGCTGAATTATAATGTTCTCTTCTGTCTAAGAGCAAAACCGAGCACAATAGTTCCAATATAAAGATGCTCTATTCTGTAGGAAAAAAATATTGAAAACACATTTAATTAGGACATTTCTAACTTGCTGTATGAAATATAGCATATGTGGCGATATGGCACAATGTTATTTCTCTGTTGCTGTCTCTATAAAACTGTAAATAAATGGTTATAAGTTTTTTCTACTTCACCACACCGTCATAATCTATATATTTTATTTATATTAATGGATATGCACATGTACATATGTATTCCCATACTTTAGCAGTTGACTAGTATGTTACCAACTAACTACTCATTTGGGGAAGTTCAATTTATGACACTTCCCACTCACCTAATTTTCAGAAAATACTGTGCATCCCATGTTTAAGGCTGTAAAGCAATGTAAGAAATTCAGCACTTAGAACTGCCAGTTGCCTCTGCAGATCTTAGCCATACATTATTACCAAAAGAAAGGCTTTTTTGTTGGTTTGTTTTTTGAGGGGTTTGTTTTTTTTTGACTGAGTGCAAATAAATTGTGTCAGCTGTAAAAACCCATTCCAGAGTGATTCCAAGGAGGAAATGGACACATTCAGTTATGTTTTGAAAACATAAGGATGTGAAAACCAATACTTATGAGGGATTTCTTGCAAAAGGCTGACATTTAGAGAATTATTTGAGTGTCTTTTACATAGTTAGGAAAGATGTTTTTCTGGAGGGCTGGGGCTTTTTTTTTCAGTATGAGGAAATGTAGAAAGAAAGACACTGATATGCCGATTTACATATCCTGTTGTACATGTGTCATTGTTTTTTCCCAGATACATTTTCTTGCTGGAGGAATACAGATCTGGGTTTAAGGTGGCACTTACACGTACATGTAAACAAGAGTTTCACACTAACTCTTTCACCTGTCTTTGAAACAGGACTTTAAATTGATCTTAACCTATTGTAACCACTTTGCTGCAAGAAGTGTTTTGGTAATGTTGTGCATCTTGTGAGGAAGACACAAGACATGGCTTTCCAGGATTTAAGTATGAATCCAGAGTTCAAGCCCATCTCTCCTCATCACACTAGAGATTCAATCAGATCCATATATTTATGAGGACATTCAGGATTTGGTGAGGTTTCGGTTTAAAGTTTTTTCTCTTTCTCGGAGAATTTAAAACAAATTAATCCCTTCCCTGGTTTTGGTTCTTTAACATATACCATATTTTATAAAAACCTTGGAACCAAATAATATCACCATTTACATTCTGTCAATTTTTCTCTGAATGTTGTTCACAGAATGTCTGGAGTTTCCTATGCCTTAATTCTACATGCATGCTGTATGATCAGCCAGCTCTGGGAAGAGGTACACCAGTGATGTTAGATTCCAAAGTCCTAACAGCAGGTTTAAAACATCAGCTAGATGGTGATAGCCAAAAATACCCCAGTAGGTCCCTTTAAGCAGTTGCTTCTTGTTGTCTGCTGCTCCTCCTGAGCTGGTAGCATGCTGAGATCCAGCAATAGAGGTCCTCAGAAGTGTGGGAGCTGTTGGTGCCAGTGTCTCCACACAACCTATGTGCCACTGCACTGCCTCTGCTGCTTCTTGCAGAATATTCACTGATGACAAAGAATCGCAATATGGCCTGGTTTGGTCTAGGTGGAACAACAGTAAATGGAGAAAAGGCTTGACAGTAAGATTGTTTTATCCACCTAGGAATATCTTTACACCTACAGAAAAGATGTTCAATCTCTGCCTGTACCTGCTCACATGTGGATCCCATCTCCACAGAAAAATAACCTTGAAAACAGCAGGAGGGATAAGGCAAGGGAATGATTGACTGAATAGAGAAAAAGACCAATGACAGGTGGCAGGGTCATGATTTGGCCTGGTTTTGTTTCAGTTATTCAGAGTTTTTGCCAGGAAGGTGAGTTCCCCCTTACAGACCCCCACAGTCTTTCTGGTACTGAGGGCTTGATCTCAGACTGAGTCATACCCTTTGTGTTCTGTCCTGAGGTTCTGTCCTGAGCTAAGCATTGCATAGCTACAGAGCTGGCCAAACAGCATAAAAAGAAATAATTAGTAGCTTGTTGCACCTACTTCTTTGATCCTTCTTAGACCTTGAAAAAGAGAAGAAAAAAATACCCAGGTTTTGTTCTCCATGTATTGTATGTGTATCCTGGCAGTAACTGTAGTACTGAAACTTCTTTGATGTATTACAATGGTGTACTACAACAGCTACAAGGTAGCCTTTAAAATCTCTACATTACTGTGTGTTATGGTAACTATGAAAAAGTTGACAGCATCTGTAGGAACATACTGTACTGGGGCAAACGATCCAGCATGCAGAGAGGAAAGGATGCAAATATGTTTATTCCTGCACTTAATTTGTATATAAATCTTTTCAGGACTATCATAGGCTTTCCGCTTCAAATTTAATTTCTGATGCACACATGTCATTACTCACATATTAGTGACTTGCGACTACAGACAGAATTTCTTCAAGCAGCAATACCAGTACTTTCAGATAGCTTCCTCTAGACTTGGCATCTAAAGCTTCTGCAGTTGCAGGTGAACTAGAGGGATGACCTTTACTTCTGTTGCTTTCCTGTCTGGCCATGGTATTCTTGCATTCCTCTCTTCAGTATAATATAGTGTAACCTGAGGGTCATTTTGGTGCTGCTTTTGCCACACATTCAATAGGAACATTTTCACAGTATGTCCCCAGATTCTGGTTCTCTAGTCTGCAATGAAGCTTGTTTCCTTCAACCATTTGCAGCTATTGTTAACCTAAGAGATAGTCTTTTCTAGTGATACTAGTGCTTTAAGAACAAGAATCTACTGTATGGGGAAAAGAGGTTATATTAAAAGGAAGATCACTGTTTTGAGCTACACGGTGAAATTGCTCATGCAGCTATTAACAAAGCATCCTCAGAATGCTCCACTAGCACCTATAACAACTCTCAGGTCAAAAAGCTAGGGGAAAGAAAAACCTAGAAATAAAAATAAAGTATTCTCACAGTACTCCAAAAAACTGTGCTAACCCAAGCACCCAATACTTCATGGTCATAAAGAGAATAAAATCCAAATTAGTGCTATGTGGAGATTTAACACTACCAATTTCAAAAATCTCAAAGCAATTTTGAACAAGATCATCTTATAGAAATGATTTTAAGATGACAAGTATGAAAAATAATTGGGGGAAAAAATATGAACAATAATTGCGAATTGCTTAAGAATATTTTCAGTTGTTAGTTGAGAAGATACAGTCCCTTAATTCCAAAGGAAGGTCACATTGATTAGAAAACCAGCCTTTCTGAGAGTGAAAAATTAAAGCAGCCATTTAAAATATGTCTAACTATTGGAAAATGAGGTAAATGGGCAGAAATTAATGGAAACCAGAAACTAAGACTTTATTTTTATTAAGGAAACTAAAGTCTGTCATGAAAAAAAGAATTGTTGCAGTAGTAGTCATTTTTTAATGATTTCTAGTTGTCAGTGATAGAATTGTTAATTGTAGTATGAAAAAGAGAGAACTGTTCAGCAAATATGCTATTAGATAAAGCTTGAATAGAACATTAAAATGAGAATTTCAACATTTTCCAAATTCTGTACATAAGGGAAATATATAGGTTCTATTCATACTTCATCTGTAGCATAAAAAAAGTACAGAAAACCATCATGATATGATTTCGAGAGGTTACCTAGTCCATTTGCTGACCCAAAAAATATCTTCATCTTTCATGACAGCTGTTTCTGTAATGTGTTTTTACAGACCCTCAGCACTGAAAACTGCAGCTCCTTTGGCAATCTGACCCAGCATTCTACTATTCTTATCCATATGAATTTGTTTCCCATTTGATCTTTCCCAATATCTTTTATTTCTTGCTCCAGATTAAGCCCACTGTTTATTGTTCAATCCACTGTGGTCACTAAGAACAGATTATTCCTTTCATCCTTGCAAAACTCTTTTATGCATTTGAACACTTTTATTACGCCCACTTCAGTATTCTTTCTGTTAGCTGAGACAAATCCAGTTATTTCACTTTCTCATCACAGGTCATGTTTTTCTAGACCTCTGATCATTTTCGTCACTCATTTTTGGATTACCTCCAGTATTTTCACATCTTTCTTGAAATGCGCTGCTCAAAATCGAATTCCAGCTGAGGCTTCAGCAGTGCTAAACAGACCAGAAGGATTATTTCATATGTCTTTTCTTGTTTATACATCCCACTGTGATGTTAGCCTTTCTGAAACACCAGACCATTTCTGACTTGTGTTCAATTTATGATTCACTCAAGCCCAGAGATGAGCTCCTAAAAATGTGGTTACCATCCTGGTGTTTTAGTCATAGTTTGGTTTGGTTTTCTCCCCATTCTGTATCTGTGTGGCTGACTTTGTCTTATACTTCCTACTACTGAATTTCATCCAGATCATTTGATTTCTCTTCCGTCTCTTCTAGCTTCCAATCAACTCTAAATTTAATCAGCACGTTGTATCTTCCTTTCTGAAGATCAGTCAGTCATGAAAACAGTGAGTACACCTAGATCCAGGGCAGCACATGATTGGATATGGCCTGTCACTGACTGCTGACCACTGCTAACAATTGCGTGGAACTGCTACCCATCTGATTTTGCGTGCAGTTTATAGTCAACACATGATTTCTTTAGGATCCTTATAAAATGGTAAAAACTTCATTAAAAGGCAGATTTACAACATCTTCAGTGTATTCTCTGCACTCTTACTGTGTTAGAGAAAGAAATTAGTCCTGATTTGTTCCTGGCAAATCCCTATTAGCTCTTAGTCTGATGAAATAATTTCCACTTTGACAGAAGATACTAAACAAAAAATACTAAAACTTGACATTTCAACCAGTGAATAAAGGTTAACTTGCATCCAAGATTTTAAAGAGAGCTGGTTGAGTGTCTGTTTAAATTGCAAATATTATTTTCCAGTAAGTTTGGGAAAAGTAGGGAAGTTCCAATAGAACAGAAAAATTCTAACGTTGTGCCAATATTCTTAAAACATAAATAGGATGAACCAGTTATAATCCTGGTCTTCCCAAATATTAGTCCAGCTATCTAAACAACTGATGGAGTTCGTTAATAAAGATTAAGAGAAGGTGAGATAATCGAAGTCCATTAAGACAGCCTTTAAGGGAAATTGCATTTTCACAAAGGACTTCGTATTTTAACCATTGTAACATTTTGATTGATAAAAATAAAATAATACATACAGTATTGACAACTTTTGTAAGATGTTTGACACAATAATGGGTTCCACTGTATTAAAAACCAAACAAATAAAGAAACCAGTCCAAAACAAACACCACCAACAGTAAAACAAGGAAACCATAACAGAAAACTAGTTACTTGAGTAGTAACTGAAATGTAATTTTCACAGGAAATCATCTCTGAGTGGGTAAGTTTCTGGGGGTGTCCAGAGAGGATGGTCTGACACTAAAGTGTTTTCCATTTGTATTGCTTTTCTGGGAAAGCATGTGAAGTAATTTCTGACAAACTTTTAGTTGGCAAAATTATAATGGGAATACTGATAAGAAAGAATGAATTTCCTATAAGCTGGGTATGAGGAAACCATAGAAGTTTTTAAAGATATTCCATATAAAATCATGTATTTAGAAGTTAAAAATGTATCTCAGAATTATATGAATATGTCAAGTGTCTCATAAAGCCCTGACTTTAATCAGCTGCAAACCATGGTGGTGAACAGATCATACTGCAAGACTGTGAGTAAAGAATGGCATGTTCTATAGCTGCATGAATAAGAATATATTGAGCTGAGATGAAGAGGGGTTTATTTCTTCTCAAGGAATTCCTGTATTTGGTACAGTTCTAAAAATAATGTGTCTGATGCTCTTCATTACAAGGTTGGTTAAAGCACAGAGAAATATGCCTTGTTCTTAAAGTCTCTTTCTGGAATTTATTTTCATAAAGAGATAGCTAAGAAACTTGTACTGTAAAAAATGTACACTTGCACAGTTGCGCACAGTTGCACACAGTTGGGATTTTAAGATTATTATTATTAATCTTTGAACAACTTTGTCATGTTTCAGTGGTTGCAAATTGCAGAAGAAAAAGTGAAAATGTATAACTATATAAAATGCAAATACGTAAATTGAGTTTCTGCATGCCAGGGGGCAATAGGCCAACTCTTCATATATTTACAAAACTGGAAGAAAGTTAAAACTGGAGGAAAATTAAAAACTTTACATTTATATTCCTTAAACTTTTATATTTTCTTACATAATGTGTAATGAGAAATGCCTGAGTTTCAGTCTCCGTAAAATGGAAATAACCATTTTCACCATTTTTCTCCATATTGCCTCCTTTTTTTTTTTTTCTCTGAGTTCTGCTAGAGATTCTGACTTACTTTCTGATATTGTCTTTTACTTTTCACATAAATTAATTAACCGACATTTTTTGGTTTGTTTCTACAGTTTCTCAGATGTGCCTGTAGAGAAGGGAGAAAGCTGGCCAAAGCACAAGCTCTTTGAGTCTGTAATTTGTACGTGACTAATACATGTCTTGCACAATCTCACACAGGGTGAGCAATCAATTTGAAGTAGATTTTTGAGGCCCCTTAGAAATGAAGTCCATAACTAACTGTGAAAAAATAACTACAGGATGAGTAGTGATGGTATTTGTGCTCAACCTGTTAGCTCTTCCAGACAAGAACGAACAATAACACCATCTCTGATTAAACCGCAAATAGTGCAGCCATTTGTTTAAATACACCACAAGTCATGTAGAGAAGTGCATTCTTTGGAAACAAAAACAAGCTTGCAGTTTTTTCTAACTTTCTGCAGACATAAACATTACTCACTTTTTATTATTTTCCTGTAATCTGTCCTAATTATATGTGTACAGAATATTTTCATCTTTAAGATGAACTAAACTCTTAGAGGGTTTTTTTAAACTGCCAGTATTGAAACAAAACCACACTGATATACTCTTCAGTGCTCTATTTATGAGAGGCATCTTTTTATGAACTTACAACTTGCATGGGATTTTTGTGATTTTTTTCCTTTATATACCTAAGAAGCAATTTTTTAGTTTTAATCTCATCAGTTTTCTTATAAGGTACGATACACCCAAAAGGTATTTCTCTCATTTCAGAGAGCTTTAAAACATACAGATGAAAAACACTGGTTGTCTTAAAACTCCCAAATGCGGCTGAATGGGCTATAGCTCTGGGAACAGGAGATGTCATTGACTGATTAATCCAAAAGGCCAATGATGCATTTTCACAGCAAAAATAATCCATTTCCATGAATCATGAAAGAGGTATTAGGCTTTGTATTCAAAGACAGCTGCAAAGGAGATGAAAGGAAAATTCAGGGTTGGGCTGACTGACAAGATGACAGTATTTCCTATGCTGCTTGAATAGTGTTTCATGTAATGTTCATCTTGGGACATGCCTTCAGCAATATGTTCACAGTAGAGATGACAGCATACCTTAAATTAGGTGAAGCCTGATAAAGCTAATACTTTAGGGTGTTTATTATTAACAGTTGATAATCCATTCAAAAAACAAAATCCATCAACATGGAAGCCCTAGAACAGACAAGAAGATTTGAAGAGAAATCTCTTTTAGCTCTCCAGGAGCTGAAATTCACTACTAAGCAATAGAAAATACTAAAAAATCTGGTGGCAAAGACTTTGGTACATCTGAGCTGTTCCAAATATTTTGAATGAAAAGGAATGAAAGGGAATGAACATGCACACAGATCATTTAAATGTACTTTTACATTCTGGTAGGCAGTGTTTGGTTATTCCCAAAAGATAAGAAGTCACATATTTTTGCTGTTTGGTGAAATAGTGAATCTTTAAAACATGCCTATCCTGGGATATCTGCTATAGCCTATATTATATTAAAAGAAGATTTTAATTTCTGCTGTTTACTTAGTTTGCATGGCACTCTGGTTTGTTTTTTCCACTTTAGATTGCACATTATAGATTTCTCTCCCCTCTCCTCTCC